>NC_142932.1:100317070-100334570 GCF_046866305.1 Octopus bimaculoides | reverse complement strand
ACCTACAGGCAACTTTTATAGGCACACGTGTGGCTGTGTGGTTAGAAGCTTGCTTCCTAACCACATGATTCTGAGTTCAATTCCACTGTTTGGTACCTAGGGCAAGTATTTTCTACCATAGCCTCGGGCTGAGTGGATTTAGTAGACGAAAACTAAAAGAAATGTGTTGTGAGTGTGCATATATGTGTGTGTGTGTGTGTGTGTGTGTGTGTGTGTTCCGCGCCACTGCTTGACAACTGGTGTTGGTGTATTTGCATCCCTGTAGCTTAGAGGTTTGGCAAAGAGACTCATAGAATAAGTACTAGACTTTAAAAAATAAGTCCTGGGGTTAATTCATTCAACTAAAAACTCTTCAAGGTAGTGCCCCAACATGGCCACCATCAAATGACTGAAACAAGTAAAAGATAAAAGATAGGCACCAGGCCTCAAGTTTAGTGGAAGGGTTATAGTTGATTTAATCACACTCCACCCCAGTATTTGACTGCTATATATTTCATCAATTGCAGAGTTTGACTTAAGCTAGATTTTTAACTCAAAACATAAAGGGGTTAACTTATTACAGCTTGTATTATCTTGTCCACCATTCATTCTGCTAATCAACACCTTCAATGTTTGTTATAATGAAGTTAAATTAAGTACACATTATATGTAACTGGAACACTGCCGCTTATACTTGATAACTCTCTCAAGTAATGAAATAGAAGTTAAACAACAACTACAAAGAGCAGTGTTTCTAATAATAATAATAATATTTTCTATTATAGGCACAAGGCGTGGATTTTTATGGGGAGGTGGCCAATCGATCACATTGACCCCCCCAGTACTTGGCTGGTACTTAATTTATTGACTCTGAAAGGATGAAAGGCAAAGTCGACCTCAGTGGAATTCGAACTCAGAATGTAGTGACAAGGTGAAATACTGCTGAGCATTTTTGTCCAGCGTGCTAACAATTCTGCCAGCTCGCCACCTTGATGATGATGATAATAATAATAATAATAATAATGTTTCAAACTTTGGCTCAAGGTCAGCAGTTTTGGGGGAGAGGGTTAATCGATAACATTGACTCTAGTGCTCCACTGGTACTTATTTTGTTGACCTGTAATGATGAAAGGCAAAGTCAACATCTGGATTTGAACTTGGAACATAAAGGGCTGAAAAAATGCCACTAAGCATATTGTCCAATGTGATAATGATTCTTTCAGTTTGCCACCTTTAATGGATTCAAATTTTGGGATAAGGCCAGTAATTTTAGTGGGGTTAGTTGATTCATCAACTCCATAACTTGACTGGTACTTTTACTCTGGAAAGATAAAAGGCAAAATTGACCTTGGTGAGTTTTCATGAACTGAAAATGTAAAGAGTCAGAAGAAATACTACACAATATTTTTTACCAATACTCTAATGATTCAACTAGCTTGTACCTTAACAACAACAACAGCACTCAGAGGGCGTAAACCTCTGCCAAGGCAACACCAACGTCCTCTCAATGATTAGCCAGAGATGATTTTTAAACTTAGAATATCTGAAATAAACTTAGCTGCTCTCACAAACGAGAATACTAATAATGAACCTGACCACTCTCAAAAATTAAGTAAAAAAAATAGTAAAAATAATCCAGAATCCTTGTCCGGTACCTGATCGATCCCAAAATCTAATCAGTTCATGCCAGTCACGAGGCTAAACATCCCTGAAAGTTTTATCTGAATCCATCCAGCGGTTCTTGAAATATCTTGTCCATGGACAAACAAACAGATGTGACTGAAAACAATACCTTCACGATGGTGGAGGTAATAATATAATAATAATTCTTTCTACTATAGGCATAAGGCCTGAAATTTTTTGGAGTAGGGGAATAGTCGATTGCATCGATCCCAGTGTTTAACTGGTACATATTTTATCACCCTTGAAAGGATGAAAAGCATAGTGGACCCTGGCAGCATTTAAACATGGAACGTAGAGATGGAAGAAACACCATTAAGCATTTTGTCTGGTGTGCTAACAATTCTGCCAGTTTGTTGCCTTGATGATGATGATGATGATGCCGCCGCTGCCAACTATTTTTTAAATCAGGGTTTGTCCCCGTTAACAGGGGTGGCCAGATCTACCTCGCTCTTACAGTAACCGCTCTCACACCATCTTGCCATCTCGCCCAGATTTGGGCATCCCCCCTCCTCAAGCCAACCCTCCCAATCTCTTCCTCCACCTGTTCTTTGGTCGACCTTGCTTTCGCAGTTTATTCACTTTAAACTCAAGCACTCTCCTCAGAACATGGAGATTTCTTGGAAAAGTCTATGGAGACATGGTGACTTCCTTGATGATGATGATGATGATGATGATAATAATAACCCTTTCTACTATAGGCACAAGGCCTGGAATTTGTGGATAGTCAGTTATATTTTATTGAGCTCAAAGGGGTGAAAGGTTAAGTCGACCTTGTCGGAATTTGAACTCAGAATGTAGCAGTAGATGAAATACCACTAAGCATTTTTCCCAGCGTGCTAATGATTCTGCCAGCTCACCACCTTAAATAATAATAATAATAATAATAATAATAATAATAATGGTTTCAAATTTTGCCACACAGGCAGCCATTTTGGGGAGGGGATCAGTCGATTACATCAACCATAGTAATTCTCTGGTACTTAATTTATTGACCCAGAAAGGATGAAAGGCAAAGTTGACTGTGGCAGAATTTGAACTCAGAACGTGGCGATGGGCGAAATACCGATAAGCATTTTGTCCAGTGTGCTAATGATTCTGCCAGCTCGCTGCCTTAAATAATAATAATAATAATAAACTTTTCTACTCTAGGCACAAGGCCAGAAATTTTTAAGGAGGGGACCAGTCAATAAGGCTGACCCCAGTACACAACTGGTACTTAATTTATGACCCCCAAAAGGACGAAAGACAAAGTTGGCCATAGCAGAATTTCAACTCAGAACATAGCGATGGACGAAATGCTTCGCAGCGTGCTAACAATTCTTATTTCTTTATTGCCCCCAAGTGGCTAAACATAGAGGGGACAAACAAGGGATTAAGTCGATTACATCAACCCCAGTGCGTAACTGGTACTAACTTTATCGACCCCGAAAGGATGAAAGGCAAAGTCGACCTCAGCAGAATTTGAACTCAAAATGTAATAGCAGACAAAATACAGCTAAGCATTTCGCCTGGTGTGCTAACGTTTCTGCCAGCTCACCGCCTTAAATAATAATAATTACTTTTTTCTTTTCTTACATTGATAGAGAAGAACATGGAAGGTGAAATGTTTTATGTCTTTAGCTATGATTATGATAATGATGGTTTCAAGATTTGGCACAAGCCCAGCAATTTCAAGGAAAGGGCTAAGTCAGTTACATTGGCCCCAGTGCCCAACGGGTACTTATTTTAATGTAAGTTTGTTTTTGTTTAGTTACAAGTCAGTTCCAATTCAACTATGACCATCTTGTCTTTTTTGCAATTATTCATTATTCAGACATGGAGACTTCTTGGAAAAGACCATGGAGACTTCCTGGAAAAGTCCATGGAGACATGGTGACTTCCTGGAAAAGTCCACAAAGACATGGGAAGATCCATGGAAACTTCCTTGAAAAACCCATGGAGACATGGGGACTTTCTCGAAAAGTCCATGGAGACTTCCTGAAAAAGTCTATGGAAACATGGAAGGAGACTTTGAGTTAAGTTAACTTTTGAGTTTACTTACAATCTCAGGTTATAAACTCTGAGCTCTGGCTATGTTCATATTCTTAATAATACCTTTGAAAGAAAGGTATCAGTACTTTGTTGCCAGACATAGGGTCTTCCAGCAGACACTCTCTTGACCCAGGGCAACACTACATCCTCCAGACACTTGATGTAGGCCTCTGTGTTGAGTCTGAGGTCATGTGGAAAGATGAATGGAGGCATAATGTCACAATCACAAGTGATCACTCCAGACACCATGATGCTGACTGGATATTTGATTTTTATCACTCTTGGTACATGTCTTCAGATTGACACCCAAATACTCTGAAATGTTCATATTGGAGCTTCTGGCTTGAATTCTAAGCAGTACAGCGTGTCCTTTCCAAATTTCTGGCTGAGTGAATTACGGCATGCTGCTGTTTTTCTCACAGATGTTGCTCAACCGACCCTACTATACTGTGTAGTCGATAACAAAATCAAAAACAAACAATGCGCATGCATGAAATCGAAAAATATAAAATGGCAACAATTTACCCATCGCACCCTGTATATATACACATACGAGGGGGTGTCGAAAAGTTCCTGGCTTTAAGGGTATCGTGAAAGGCCTGATTGGAGGCCCAACATTTTAAGTTCTTTTACAGGCCTAGATAAACTGAAGAACTGCTGCAATAAGTGTGTGAATCTAAGAGGGGAATATATTGAATAAAATTATAATTAACTGATCCTCCTGTATTTTCTTTTACCCAAAATCAAGAACTTTTCAGCACCCTCTCATAAATATATACATCCACACAAACACACACACGGTGTCACGCAAGTTTCTTAAACTAAATATAAAACACCTTAACCTTTTTGATACCAACTCATCTGAGACCGCTGCTAGTTCTTTGATGCAAACTTCCTGTTTTAAAGTGATCCAAATTAAAACATTATCAAAATTTGATGTGAATTTATATCCCGATCACCGGATCCATGATGACTAAATTCATCATAATTTTCTGAATCAATTTAAATATATAGGGTAAAGACCACCTTTGGTCAAGAATGACCAAGGGATTGCACCTAGAAAGTTACCCTCTGAGGCACAAGTCCAGGCAAGGTTGCCTATGGAAGATTAGCAGTCACCCATGCAAAGCAGCTTCTTCTCTCCACGCCACCAATGTTATCCAAGGGGGAGACGAAGACCGAGATAGCTTGGCATCATTGATGTAGTAACTCATTTCTACAGAAGAGTGAACTGCAGCAATGTGAAATATAGTGTCTTGCTCAAGAACACAACACACAGCCCAGTCCAGGATTTGAACTCACTACCTCATGGTTGTGAGCCTGACACTAAGCCATCTGCCTTCACAATTAAATAAATGCAGTGCATTTTAGAAATATAGTCCCCTCAGACACAATAAAATCGAACCGGTGTGTTAATTAATTAGGCATTAAAACAGAATGACACAATAAAACAACAAAAGGGTTAATCATACCATTCTAAGAAGATATGTTTAAAAAAATGGAGGAAACAGTTCCTCATTTTTTGGCTGACAAGCAAAAAGAAAGGAAAGATATGCTCCTTTCTGTGTGTCCTTGTTGTTGTTGTTTAACCCTAGGTGAGCTTTGATCCAGTTGATCTATGATCAAAGACATTCCAGTTATGACTGATCCATATCCAGTTAAGTAAAACTGAGGCGATAAAAGCATGTCCTTTATCTCCATGTTCCCCCCCCCCCCCTCACCACACACACAATCTGTTCTTGACAAATGTCTCCTTCACATCCCATCTTCCGCAACACCCTCTCTCTCAAATGTGTTCACCATTCACTGTATTTCCACACCCCTATCTCTCACTCTTCCTCATAAACCTACCTGCATACAATATTTCCCTGTCAAATCTATCCCCTGAAACAAACTCTCCTAACACTTCCTCCCTTTACCTCTTCCCACTCCTTCTCTCCATCTTCTCACTCTTCTTTCACAATCTCACAAACTTACTCACCTTATCCAGTCCCTGGTTCACTTCAATATATGCACCTCTCTGTAACTTGTGTGTACACCCCATCACATCCTCACCATCTTATCTCTTTCCAACTGAGGCAGACATGTATCTTCTCTTCTACAAGACACCTATTTCTGTTCTTCTGTTCTTATTCTAACTTCTCATCACATGGCACAAAGCCACCTTCCTCAATATTACTCCCACTTTGGTTGAAAGGTCTTGTGTCGCTAGTTATTTAGTGACCTTGCTGCTGCAGCTACCAGATCGAAAGCACCCAGTACACTGTAAAGTAGATGGCATTAGGAAGGACACCCAGCCAAAGAAATCATGCCAAACCAGACAGTCAAACTTGGTACAGTCTTCTGACTTGCCAGCTCCTGTCAAAATGTCCAACCCATACCAGCATAGAAGGAGGATGTTAAAAGATGATGATGACACAGAATATCTAAGATTACATTATTCAATATGTCCTTCCTCTTTTAAGCTAGTGAGATGTGATTTGAGGAAGATTTTGCTGTTTTTTGTAGCAGATCTAACCACCGCTTACAGAAGATTTAGTTGTCTATTGTTAAAAATGTATAACTCTCAGTCTATCCTATCCATAAATCGGTAGCACAAGGTGGAATAGCTCATGCCTGTAAACAGTGGCAGCTCTATAGAATTACAATTTGTTGTTAGTCAAAAGGCTGAGAAGAATTGTTTCATTAACTCAGATGCTGTGTATATAGGTCTCTCCTTGCCCATTAGCTTGGACCATGATGGAAGTGATATCAACAGGGCTCACTGCTTTCAGCTCTATTACCATCTGCTTCAGAAAGGATTCTAAAAAGAATTCTGTGTGTGTGTGTGTGTGATGCTGGTAAACACAAAAATTTTGACTATATAGTCTCCTCCTCCTCCTTAGGGTACTTAAAAGCACCCTAGATATTGATGTTCTTTTGAGTTATTGAATAATTTTGACATTATTTTGATTCATAA
Source organism: Octopus bimaculoides (assembly GCF_046866305.1). Taxonomy (NCBI): domain Eukaryota; kingdom Metazoa; phylum Mollusca; class Cephalopoda; order Octopoda; family Octopodidae; genus Octopus; species Octopus bimaculoides. Next base: position 100,327,918 of record NC_142932.1, on the reverse strand, counting down.
ATGTAAATGTTTTTGATTCTCTCGTTGTTTCAGACTTTAATTCTATAAGTGGCTAATGTTAAACTTTTGATGTGTGCTTGTAGCAATATGTTTGTGTGTATGCAAGAGCATTGTATAATTCATTCATTATTATTATTATTATTATTATTATTGCTATTATTATTTTCTATTATTCTTTCTTACAGCACTCCAGATGTTGATGATAACATTGTTTGGGTAATTAAAATATTTTTGATATATTTTCACTCGCAAGTACAAGCTTTTTGATTTGATTATTAACCCTCCTTCCCTTCCATATACACACAACCATAACTCTAAAAGATATTCTGTTCTAACATTTGTCCCTTTTTACATTTCTATTTTTATTTGCAATAAGTAAGGTACAGTGGTGGTGGGGTTAACTTTGGTGCTGGGTGAATGAACCACAAAGTCATAATTTCAGATCTAACCACAGCCATTGTGTTGCAACCCTGAGCACAGTGCATGATTTAGCTTGCTTTTGTTTTGCCTGACTAAATATTAAAAAAAGGTCTTAATTCGCAGGCGTTACCACAAGGCAGGGTGTCGGCTATCTGTAAAAGCAACTAGTCCAACAACCGAACCATTTTATCTAATTCAAACAAATGTAACTAAATAATAGATATAATACAAATGTTTGGCAAACACCATACATGAGCATCTCATAAACTGTGTCTGTTGAATTGGATTTTGGATTATCATGATGTTTGAATAAGGCATGAATATCACAGCTAGTTTCTCCCAATGGATTACCAATTGGTTACCATTTTGAGTATTTCACTTGTTCAACCAACAAAACTATCTACGTATTGCATTATAGTTGAGTAGATGTGGCTGTGTATTCCTTAGACACTTGAATATCTTAACATAATTATCAGGCATAACCGATGTGATACATCAAGTGAAATAACTGGCCTCTTAAATCATTAGTACAGTCTATGCAACATGCTTTTATGCAGTTTCTGTCTACCTAATTTCATTTGCAAAAATTTGGTAGAATACACTTGCTCCAGAGGTTGTGCTGTGGGGTTGAACCAAGGGACATTTTGATAGTGAAGTAAACTTCTTGACCATGTAATCACACCTACATTTCTACTTGGGCAATTCAACAAACTCAGACTGCATGACCAATGAAGTCCTGTCTTTTGTGTGGCTAAAGAAAACAGGTGTTATTGTTTGTCTCCAAGTCACTTCTGATTGAGCAGATCTATGATCAGATATTCCAGCTGTGACAGTCCTGTTACTTTTCATGTAGAGAGCCATCAAGGGAGTTAAATGTACATTTTTAGACTAAAGAGGCACTATATTGTTGCTCAATTTATTAGAAATAGAAGCGAAATCTTCTTGAAATCATATCTTACTGTCTTAATGTTTCACTTAGTGTTTATTTTTTCACCTCATCCTGTATTGTAACATTTGTGCATGTATCTTCTTAATGGAACTGGATTTAGTAAATTCTTATCAATGATCGATTTCAACCATCTTATCCTTAAGACTGGTAAAGGTAGTTGACAAAAACAGTATTATATTTTTCCTGCAGGGCTTCATAGTTGAAAGATGTTGTTGTTATTATTACTGGATTGATCTAATAGACATGTAGGGAGATAGACCAGCAGAATTGTTAGTGTTTTGTGGTATTTAGTTGCATCTCTTTATGTTCTCAGTTCAAATCTCACTGAGATCAGCTTTGCCTTTTATCCATCTGGGTTTGAGAAGTCCCAGTCAATTACTGAAGAAAATTTCATTGACTATACTCCCCCTCAAAAATAAAATTTGTGGTCTTGTACTTATATTTGAAAATCGTTATTTCTTGGTGAACTTAGGATTGTGGATTGGTAGAATCATTAGAACAGTGGATAAAATGCCTTGCAATTTTTAGTTATAGCTCTTCAAACCGTTCTGAAGTTTCCTTTGCTTATCGTCTTTCTGGGGTCAATAAACTAAAATACCAGTCAAGTACTGGGTTGATGGTATTGGCTATTCCCTCCTCTAAATATGCTACAAACAATTATTATTACTAGAAATGTCTCATTGCTTGTTTAGCTCACCACAGTCCTGTCAAATGAAACTTGTTAATTCTTTACAAATTCTTTTAATACTATTTAGATCTAAAAAAAAAAAACCCTATTTTTTTTCTCTGTCATTTCTAACTAATAATAAATAATATGTATTTAGGGTATAGGTATAGCTGTGTTAAGAAATTTGTTTCCCCAACTACATACTTCCAAGTTCAGTCCGACCACACAGCACATTAGGCAAGTGTCTTCTACTATTCTACTATAGTCCTGAGTTGACCAAAGCCTTACGAATAAATCTAGTATATGGATACTGAAAGAAGCTTGTCATAAATATATATTTGTGTGCACATGGGTGAGTGTGTGTGTTTGTGTTTCCTTGCCATGACATTGCAACATTGCAAGATAATTGTAAATGAGTATCACCATCTTAAAAGTAGTATTGATTGTTTCCAACTTTCTGTGAAAAGCATGTCTGAAAATGGGGAAATAATACCTTGCTTGTTAAAAGATAAGGGTTTGCAAGAGGAAGGGCATCTGGCCATAGAAAATTTGCCTTAACAGATTTCATCTCATTCATGCAAGCAAGGATAAGTTGACATTAAAATTACGATGATACACACACACACACACACACACACACACACACACACACACACACACACACACACACACACACATACACGCATACACATACAGACTGGCATGACTGCATGTTACTGCTTTTCACCATAACTAAGATTTTATTATTAATCTTGTAATAAAATCTTAGTCATGTGACAAAAGACCAAGATACCTGGTGCCTTGCTGTACTCAAGAAGACCCATTCTCCACTGCAGAAGTGTTAAGGCTAGTGAAGAAGATTGTCTTGCGAGAATCCTGTGCTGGTGCCATGTTAAAGCACCCACCACATACACTAAAATGGTTGGCATTAGGAAGGGCATCCAGCCATAGAAACCAAGCCATATCAGACTGGAACCTGGTGCAGCTGTCCAACTTGCCAGCTCTGGTCAAACTGTCCAACCCATGCCAGCATGGATGTTAAAAGGATGATGATGATAATGTGAAATGCAGTAATATAAAACTCAGTGTAATATGTCTATCTTTAATTTTTTAATACTAACTCAAGGTGAATATATTGGGAAATTCTGTCTTCATTTGTGTGTGTGTATGTATAGTTACACACACACACACACACACACACACAAGCATATATACTCACACATACACAAAGTGTACCATCTCCAGGCAAAAGGATGGTTCTTTTCCTTAATGGCATGCCAACTTTGGAGAATTTTTTTATTCTTGAGATTATCTCCCCTTGTTATCTGAAGCTGCTCTTGATTGCCATTTGGTGATTATGATACATCCTCTAGAGACAGAGGTAATTTTAATAAATCAAGAATTTGTTGTATAGTAGTTGATACAGCTACCTTTATTTGTTTATATATGCACATGCACACCACACGGTTTTCTTCCTGACACTTTGAGCAAGTGTCTTTTACTATCAAAGCCTCAAGGAGTGGATTTGGTTGGTGGAAACTGAAAGAAGCTCATTGTGTATATAATATGTATATGTGTGTGTTAGTGTATTCTTTTCTTGACATCACAAATTGATTGTAATTGAATGTCACCATTGTACAAGCAGTGTTGTTTGCTTGCAATCCTCCATACTGTTTGTGTTCAAAGGAATGGGGGAAATACAACTTTACTTGGAGACAGGTGAAAGTTGGCAACAGGAAGAGCATCCAGCCATAGAAAATCTACCTCAGTGAATTTCGTCTGACCTGTGTGAATATGGAAAAGTTGATGTTAAGTTAATGATGATAAGGATGATGCTGATATATGTGTATCTGTATTTATGTTTCCACTACTATTATTGTTGTTTATGCTGTGTCCTTTTCTGTTCTGTATCTTAGTGGTTTGACAAATTTTATTGATAGAATATTTCCTATACTGAAATAAGCACTGAGGTTGATATGATTGGCTAAACCTTTGATGACAGATCCTCAGTCTGACCATAGTCCATTGACTGAAATGAATGAAAGAATAAAAGAATATATATATATATACATTCCATAGCATCTCACTCTGTCTACACACACACACATGCAGCTGCACACACAAACATAAGTATCTGACTAACTATCTTTCACTCTGTCTCTCCCTTTATGTGTACACACATACACATAACACTACATAAATGCACATTTGTGTGTTTGTGTATATATAAATAGGAAACAGTAGAGCAGAGACATCAAAATGTAGCCCTTTTCTTTATCATCACTGGTTTTCTGTCTACTTTTTCCTTGTGACATAGGCTGAATAGTTCTAAAAGAAAGCAGCTTTGTTTGCATCTTGTTCTTGGTCCTGCATCTTTCTTGTATTGAGTGAAGTTTTGATTGAGATGGGCTTTTGTTGTTTGTTTAATGATTTGATACTCTTGCTATTGTCAATCAGAACATTTAAATAGATGAATTAGTAATTTGATAAAGACAATATAGGTGTGGACATGGCTATGTTGTTAAGAACTTCTGTTTTGACTCTTCTACATGGCACCTTGGGCAAGTGTTTTCTACTGTATAATCTCAAGTTGAACAAGAGTGAATGAAATTTGGTTGCCAGAAAATGAAGGTAAACTATCAAAGGAACCTTTCCTATTTTGAGGTGGTAGACTTAATTGCTGCCAAGTTGAAACAGTCACCTGGTCCAAGAGTGTCTTTAGTATTGTTCACTCTGTTGCAAGCATTCAAGTGAGATTTTAAGTCTGAATATGACTTCTTTCTATGAGTCTTGGGGATGAGGGTCTTGCAGAGGGTTAAGGGCACTGCCTTTCCAACTCTGACTCAGCTATAAAAATATATGAATAAATATAAAACACACTAATGCTATCAGCTAACTGCCATCTTAACAAACTAACTTCAAATTCTTTTACATTGCAATGTTCATAGTGAACCACCTACTCTTCAGATGTTCTTGGGTTTGGTGAAAGTAATTATATAGAAAATGCAAAAACTGGTGTCTGAAATATTTTTGATCAAACTTCAGTGAATTGTAATTGTTATTCTTAGATTGGTGGACAGTAGAATTGGTAGATTGCCTGACAAAATACTTTGTGATATTTATTTTCTGTTAATTCTACATTCTAATTTGAAATACTGTTGAGTTTAATTTTGCTTTTCACTCTTTTGAAAGTGATAATATAAAAACCAGTCATATAATGGAGTTGACTCAGTTTACTATACTCTTTTCTCCTGAATGTTGTGGATTTGTGCCTGTGCCATCACTGTTATTATTATTATTGAACTGATAGAACCGTTAGCATGCTGGGCAAAATGTGTAGCAGCATTTCGTCCATCTTAATGTTCTGAATTCAAATTCCGCTGAGGTTGACTTTGCCTTTCTTACTTTTGAGATTGATAAAATAAGTACCAGTTGAGCACTGGGGTCAATGTAATTAATTGACTTAATCCTCCCCTGAGCTTGCTGTCACTGTGCCAAAATTTGAAACCATTATTATTAAGGCGGCAAGCTAGCTGAATCGTTAGCATGCTAGACAAAATACTTAGCAGCATTTCATCAGTCTTTATGTTCAAATTCCGCTGACGCTGACTATTGGCTTTACCATTCATCCTTTTGGGCTTGATAAAATAAGTACCAGTTGAGCACTTAGGTCAGTGTAATTGACAAGCCCCCTCCCCCAAATTTCAAGCCTTGTGCCTATAATAGAAAGGATTATTATTATTATTATTATTATTATTATTAAATCAGTGGATCTGTGGACTGATACAACTAGTGGAACACTGAACTAAATAATTTCAAGTATTTATGTTTTATTATATCTGAGTTCAAATCTTCCCAATTACCACCCTCTCTAGGATCAAGAAAAAAAAAATAGTTAGTGACTATAGGTGGCTGCATAAATCATCTCCTTCCTGAGTTTGTATATATGACTAAGACTGCAAATCATCATCATCATCATTATCATTATCATTAGAAGGTTGATAACAAGGCAGAATCAGTATAATGGAGGGCAAAATACTTTGCAGTATTTTTGGTTTCAAACCCAGTTGGAGACAACTTTTACTTTTCATTCCTCTTGGGAGCTGGGTTGACAAAATAGATATCAGTTATATGTTGGGGTTTGATTCAATCAACTATACACACAAATTTGTGCACTTATGCCAATGTAATAAATTATTATCATTATTATTTATTTATTCTCTTTATTATCACTCTTTCTAATTCGGTGTAAAATAAATTAATTAATTAAAAAAAGACAACAGAATATTAACAAAACATTAATAAAACAAAAAGTAACATTATTTAATTTTTAGCGTGCTGGCTTAATAAAGTTTTATATATATATATATATATATATATATATATATATATATGTGTGTATATATATGTATATATATATATATATATATATATATATATATATATATATATATATGGATAATTTATGTAATATTTATAGATTTTATAGATAACACTCCGCTACATTCACAGCTATTCTGCAGCCTTATTTAAAACTTCAATTTAATCACTTGAAAATGAAAAATAATAAGTGTCTAAGCCACAACAGAAAGGGCATAAACATGTTTATAGTATAAAATTCTAAATACAGTAATATATATTATAATGTAGTATATGTATTTCAAATGCAGCAACCACAGTTGCTAGCAGCACGCTAAAGGTTAATTTTTTTTTTTAAAGCTATATATAAATATATGTATATATTTATATAGCAAATTTACTTTACATTAATGTTCTTTTCCACGTAGAAATTCTTTAATGTTCATCTTGTTTTAGGTTGGAATTCCTTCCTGGTTGGTCGGTCAGGTCAGTGGCTGCTGTTTGATTGGTTGATTTATAAAACAAAGTGGAAAACAACAAAAACAAAAAAAAAAATAACAAAATAACTCTCACCAATGCGGCTCAAGGAATAAAAAAAAAAATACATAAACTATCCAAAAAAAAAAAAAAAAAAGAAAAGCCAAATATTTGTGTGTTTCTTTGCTGATGTCACAAATTTAAAACTTAGAAGAAGATACATACATACATATATATATATATATATATATATATATATATATATATATATAAAATACTCACCAACAAAAACACATACTTTTGCTTGGCCGTCTAGCTGAAATGTTCATCTGATGCAAGTTTTAGTTGGGGGCTACATGTTCTCTCTCTTTTTTCGTCTGCAAAACCTGACATCCAGCTGCACTGTTGTCATGTGCTTCCATCATAGTACCAACTTTGAATAAATATATACTCATGCACAAATATATAGATATTTGTATATATAATATGACACACACACAAACTTAAACAAACTTTTGGGAAGTATTCCTTGAATACATACTCACGCACACACACACACACACACACACACATATATATATATATATATATATATATATATATGCAAACACTTACATACACAAACTTTACCACCATTATTCTTCAGAACTATTCTTTGATTGCTCTTGCTGTTTCTGCTCCCTTGATTCTACAACAGCCCAAGATCACACCCACTTGTTGCTATTTTCCAAACTACCAATTCTATAAGTTTTAAATAAGCAGCCCTAATTCCACATTGTTCACTTATAGTACTTTAATTTTGTCATCACTGAGAAGCCAAATTTAATACAATAATAAATATAATAATAATGATAATTTAAAACACAAACACAAACACACACACATTACTTGGGGTTTGATCTATATATTATTTTTGTCTGGATTTTTGGGGTTTTAAATTTTTGTCTGTGTGTGTTCGATGTAAAAAAAAATTCCATTGATTTATTTTCTGGTTTTGTAGGATACCCCCATCTTGTCCCCTAAACTAACATTTCACAAGAAAAGAAGGCACCTAATATTTTTCTCAGTTTTCTCCCTCTGCCTTTTAGCTCTTTATTTTAAAAAAATAATTCCTTTTTATGATTAGAATGTGAAAGTGTTACTTTTGATATATATATATCAAAACAATCTGTGATAATCTTGTACTGATTGTGTGTGGTATTTTACATATATGTATATAATTTTGAGCATAACCTGTGTGGTTAAGCATCATACATACAAGGATAGATACCTTTCTTACTCTTTCAATGCTAGACAAATTGAAAGCTAAGTATTAATTACTGTCTTAAGGGACCCATAACTTTTCCAAAACATTGAAAGTTTGACTGAATTTGATCATCATATTTTTTCCTTTCTCCCTTTACTCCTATTCCCACATGATGTATTAGAAACAAACAGGAACAAAGTTAACTAATCTCCATGTTATTTCCACGTGTATTTGTATCAGATTCAGGGGTTTTATTTAATCTCCAAATTGAAATGTTAAAATTGATGAAATGTCTAAACATCATGAAAGCAAGGACCCTCCTGAATGCGGAGTTGCCAGTTAAGAGCACTAACTTGCTACTGAGAACCTTGAACATTGAAAGAAGTGGTCTTTGAATATCTGGTGAGAAAGGATGCATTCCGTTGAAAAATTGCCAGTTTTGCCATCGATACTATCTCATTCGATAGAAAAACTGCCAGTTCTCTCAGCAGCAATGCCGTTCCAGGCAGATGGAAATACTCTTGCAAATGTCCCCAAATCTCCTGGCATTGAGTCTTTTCTTTTTGAAAACCAAGAATTTAACAATCCTAATAATAATGATAATATCAGCAGCAGCAACAACAATAATAACAACAACAACAGTGATAATATTAACAACAACAATGGAAAAGTAGAACAGTCTACTATTTTAAATGAAACCACTACCAACAGTTGTGGTGAAAATGACCAAAGTAACATTAAAGATAATGATGACAACAACAACAACAGTAGCAACAACAGCAACAGAAGTAGTAGTAGCAATGGTTCTGGAATGTTCGAGTGTAAATTCTGTTTGAAGCATTTCTCTCATTCTGGTCACTTCAATGAACATCTTCGAACACATACTGGTGTTAAACCATACCAGTGTAAATTTTGTCCCAAGACATTTTCACAAAGTGGTCATTTAACAATTCACTTGAGAACTCACACTGGAGAGAGGCCATTTGTATGTAGTTACTGTCAAAAATCGTTTTCCCAGTCAGGCACGCTTTCATCTCATCTACGAATTCACACCGAAGAGAAGCCATATGAATGCCCTTACTGTCTCAAACTGTTCTCACGAACCAGTTACTTAATAACACATCTACGAGTCCACACTGAAGAGAAGCCATTTGAATGCAAGTTCTGTCAAAAAAGATTTTCTCAAAGCGGGCATTTGAATGGTCATTTGAAGATTCATACTGGAGAGAAACCTTACACTTGTGATTTCTGCCAAAAGTCCTTCTCATTATCAGGCAACTTGACGAAGCACTTGAGAATTCACACTGGAGAACGTCCGTATGAATGTGACTTCTGCCAAAAGTCTTTCTCTCAGTCAAACTCACTAGTTGTTCATCTTCGTATACACACTGGAGAGAAACCATTTGAATGTCAATATTGTTTGAAAACTTTCTCTCGTGCTAACTATCTCTCCACTCACATGACTGTTCACACTCGAGAGAAACATTATGAGTGTACTCATTGCAAGAAAACATTTGCCCAGGCCAGTCATTTAAAAGAACATATAAAAGTGCACACTGGAGAGAGACCATACACATGTTCAGTGTGCAAGAAAACATTTGCACAATCTGGGAACTTGACAAAACACATGAGAGTTCATTCTGGTGAGAGGCCGTACCAATGTCCTTACTGTCCCGAGGATCGCAAAAAATGTTTTTCCCAGTCTTATAGCTTGACCACTCACTTAAGGCAACAGCATGGAGCTGTAGTTGACATCAATGTTGATGTAATTGGGCCTCTGGCAAACAAATGCAATGCTTCTGATAGAAATGGATGCAGTAGCCACACTATTGTTGCTGGTAGCTGCACACCAGCAAATACAACTAGGATGTTTAAGTGCAATTTCTGTGGCAAAGAATTTCTCCGTTCTAGTCAGCTCTGGACACATGTAAAAGCTCATTCAATGACAGACCAGCCAGTGAATCCACTCAGTAAGACGACAACCAATACTGAGTCAACCACCACTGAAAGTGTTGTGAGCCACAATAACAGCGGACTGCTGTTTCCAACTTCTTTGTCTCTTTTGTCACCATCTCCTTCACTGGGTGGTACTGAGTTCAGTTCTGCTCTCATGACAATGTCTGACATGATGGCAAGCCCCTTTGGAGGGTTAGCTTCCAGCATGGGCAGTTCGTCTAATACTGAACCAACGTCAGGAGGTGGAGAAGGTAGCCGGGAAGATATTGAAGCTGCACTTGATTCAATTGAGAAAGATTGCAGTAAAACGAAAAGTGAGAAACCATATTCCAAGGAGAAGTTGATGGCTGTGATGGAATTAACTCCGACTGAAAAACCACTAGATACCAATTTAGATACAGAACTCTTAACTCCAGCACCACTTAACCTCGGTTAAAACATCTAGGTTTAGTATTTTTTTTTTTTTTTTTTTTGTAAATTTAGACCAGGTGTCAATTACTTACATTATGCGTGTAATAATTGAAGCTTAGATATATGTGGTACCAATTTGGAAATGGCTTGGGTAAAGGAGAGAAGAAAGAAAGGAAAAACAAAATATAATAACATATTGACTCATCAAATCACACTGATTATTTTCTTTATTAACAAGGTAGTCTGGAGGGTGTTCACTCTCTATATAATTGATACTGTTTACAAAATGGTACTTCATAAATTGGAATATCCTTTTTTTTGTTCCTCCTAACACTAATCTTTGTATCTTTTGAACTCACAAAC
>NC_142932.1:100117070-100127070 GCF_046866305.1 Octopus bimaculoides | reverse complement strand
GGATTACGCCACATTCCTGGGAATGACTGTAAATATCTCCCCACCCACACTGCAGACCTTCGCGTTATCTGTCGAAACACGCACAAACACATACAAAATGTATATATAAGTGGAAGCCGTTTGCTGCGGTCATTTTGGGATGAAGCCTTTCGATAACAATAACTAGATGAAAATATTAAGCAAAATAAAGTGGGAAGCCACTAATTTGGATAACATTAACCGGTTGATGGCATTGTTCAGGCTGGTAACACGCAGCTTCCAGAGTATGCATGTGTGTCTTATAAACATTCGAATGCGCAAACGAGAAAATTGTTTTCATCAACAATTGTAGTTTAGTCCCAGGCTAGCTCCTATTGAAAAGACGTATGACTGCGACCATTGCATCCATATGCACGCGCGCGCGCACACATACGCACATTAGTTTACATGCTATGTACACACGTGCTTGTAAACCGACAAATTACCTATCGGTCTTACGTTTCACGGCATTCCTTCGTTACTAGCAGCAAACACCTATATAACTGTAAGACTAGCGGTTTCCACATGCTCGATATATCTCCTAAACAACTAAACAATAGTTGACTGATTAAATCTCTTCAGATTTCACCGGTCTCCCCTGTTCTCTCGTCGACTCTCTGAAGGGTCAATTGTCGCCTGTATCGGAGACAGTGGATTGTATTAACTTCAGTTCTTATTATTTTATCGATCATCGAAATCGACACCGGCGTGATCTGAATTCGGAATGTGAAGAGGCCACAAGGCATTTTGTCTGATTCTGCATAACTGCACGAGCCAATATGGGTACCTCTGTGTAATAGCTCGATCTGCGAGAAATAGCAGTCAAATCTAAAACTACACCCGCCTGTCCTTTAAAATGTAGTGCTCTAGTATGGCCTTGTCCGCGTGGAGGGTAAAACAAACTAATGAATATTAGATAATAGTAGTTCTACACATATGATGCCTTAAAAAAGATGTGAAGAATTTGCCTAGAATATGTTTGGTCATGCTTGTTTAGAGAGATCCAATATGGTTCAAAACAACGAAGTTGCACATCTATATAAAAAGAATTATAAGGGTAAAAATAGTTATATAATTAAAAAAAAAATCATGGTATATATACATCACTATATCGATTAGACTACCGGATGCTGTTATACACCACTGGTCACAATGCGTTTCCTCGCTTCGTTGTCGTATTTGAGAATGCTGCCACGACCAACATTCCTTTTAAACGGAACACTAGTCTGTCGTAGGGTTATCCATTTACAGCTGAGTCGGGTGGAGTAATGTGTTTTTTGCTGAAAAACACAACGCAGTGCCAGTCTTGGAATCGAAACTACAATCTTGCGAACGTGAGTGCAATACCTCTTACACTAGGCCACGTGCCTCCACACACACATCTATGTATGTATGTGTATAAGAGAAATATGCCTACAATTTTTTTACAGAAACGAATAGAAAGATAGCAACAATAAAACTAAAGTACTTAAAAGAAATCCCTGTATTCATTCATTCATTTAAACTCTCAGTCTATTGAGGACAAACGGAAGAGCTTTATTTAGTGATTTGGCTACTATATCTAGCAACCAGATGATTAATCCCCATCGGTTCGTTTTTCTGGTTGTTAAGCCACAAGTTAGCGTAGACCAAAGATCAACAGTGACTAAGTCTTGTATAAGAGGACTGCATTACTTAATGCGCCTTTTTTGAGATGGTAGGAAGTGATATGAGGGAGATTTAGCTGCTCATGCGACCTCACAGAGGCTTCTTCAGTAGAGCTGTTTACCCACATGTCAGTGCTGAACCAGGAGACCTATGGTAAATGACGTCCCAGCTGTGACTACCCCAACCTGTTTTCAGATATAGTGTATACCCGTTTTTTTTTTAAAAAAAACAATAGGGTATCGCTTCGAGAGATTTTTGGCTGTTATTTCTAGCAGGTCAGACGACTACATAGAGCAGAGGTTCTTAACTTTTCTACGATTCTCGACCTCAAAGAATTGGCCAATGTGTCATCGTACCCGCTTTACCAGACTATCAAACTCATTATCCTAATCCAGTTATATTAGACGTTAAGTTTAGCTTTACAGATAACAAGGAACAGAAAAGAAAATCAATCATAAGGCGTTTTGAATTTTTCCTCTCAGTTTTCTTTTTCTTTAGGGTTCGAGTGGCATTTTTGGTTTTTGGTTCTCATATCCCATCTTAAGACTGAACCTCTAACGTGGAAGCTCCCTTGTTGATTCGACACCTCACACTTATTCTCTCATATATTCAAAACTGGTTTCCCTAAAGGGTGATAAAGTCACTAAAATTTGCCGCTGACTTCTTTCGTTGCCACAGAGGCGAAGGCGTTTTTCTTCATTTCTTTCTTTCTCCCTTTCTACCGTTTTTTCTTTTCTTTCTTTCTTTCTTCTGCACAATGGAAACGTGATGGGTTTCACATTTATTGGTTTTCCAGTGTTAATCATGTCCACTTACTTATTTATTTAGTCTTTAGAACTAGTTCGTTGTTATTTGTTAGAATTCGCCTCTAGGGTTTGGGGATGTATACAAATATATATATATAACATATAACATAGAGATATAGCTATTAAACGTAGGTAGAAAGACTACTTCAGAAATATAATGCAAGCACAACACAAACTTAACTACTTCAAATAATAATAAAAATCCGTGTCTGTCTGTCCCTATCCTTCTATCTCTCTTGGCATATATACTATGTAAAATATTAATGATACACTTACATTATATACAACTACTAATATAACTGATACCTTCCACGCCCTTATCTTTTTATACCATCATATGTTAAAATGTTTCATATTCGAGAACATGCGAATATGAAAACATTTTACAAACCCGAATGTTTGCAAGTGCGAGATCTATAAGTTTGTGCATGACTTCCTATCTGTGTGTCTGCGTTAGTTTGGAATGTTTTTCTTCTAATCGTTGTCGCCTGTAAAACTACTGTGTGTATGTGTGTATTACATCTCTGTTCTTCTCTTGGTGAAGGTAAAGAATACGCACACCCGGTGGTTAGGGTTAGAGTTTTTGTTAGGCTGAAACGGGTGGTGTGCGTATTCTTTACCCCCACCCTTCTCTTTCACTCTCTCATATATATAAAAAAAAAACAAAAGACGAAGACAGGTGGTGTAGACAACAAACAAATGTATTAGTTTAACGCTCGGGAAGTGAAAAAGTCTTTAACACACACACACATATGTATAGAGAGAGAGGGGGGGAAGGAGGGAAAGAAGAAAAGAGAACAAAGAGGAGAAAAGTATTCGAGACAAAAATATCGAATGATCACAATTTAAGGCACAACTTTTGAATATGGAAGCAGTTATTGCCTGACAATCCAAAGGGTGAAACTCTGGAGAAGTAGTTTCAGTTTTAATTATCACACACACACACACACGCAAACATATCGGTATGAATGGACAAACGTGTGTGCGATTGTAAATGTATGTGTGTGTTTTGCAGTCAGTTAACAGCTTCCGTCGATCCGGTTGAACACCAACGCCTGGCCCTTGTGTGCCCTTATAGCAGATTTCAGTCTGTTGCAAGCATTTGGACCAGATCTCCGATCTGGGGACAATTTCCTTCCAGTCTCTCATCGGTTTCAGTGATCCTGAAAATGGTACCGGGGGAAGAGGGGTTACCCTTCCTCCTCTGACTAACCCCCAAGATAACAAAAATGAGGGCAAATGTGTGTGTGTATAGAGACACGCACATATCTTAGTGTATGACATTCCCAAAGCCCTTATGGTTTAGGGAATGAAACAATCCGTAGACTAGGTGAAAAACGAACACTAACAAGTCACATAACACGAATGGTGGAGTGAGATATAAAAGGTACAGCTTCTCATCATACCTCTCCTCCAATATATTTTACCTTTCCTTACCTACTAATAATTACTTCTTAAACATATGCATTCGAATCAACGATGGTTGCTTGTTTAGTTTTCCTCCAATCATACCCCAATCTTTTAAAAAGAAAACGGAAGGATACATTATGTAGTTACATAGTCTGGTGTTCCACTGCTTGAAAATAAAAACCAGTGGGATCGTCACGGCTGGAAGGATTTTGCCAATACAAGTTTGTACGCTCGATCAAAACAATAAAACATACACGCACATATATACATTTAAAGAGATTATTTGTATGATGAATACATACACACACATATACGTATATATACATGCGTGTGTGTGTAAAAATGTGTGAGAGTGAGAGAGAAAGAGAACGTACGTGTGTGTGTGTGCATACTGGACAAACCGACAGAAATACAGGTAGAGACGGCTACATCGATTGCCAGATAAACACGTGATAGACGTTCAGACAAAACAAAAAAAGTTAGGAGGTAAAATAAGCTAATTTAGATAACCATATAAATGTGAAAGTTTTTTCCCCCACCATGTTTCCGACGAATTCTCTCTATACTTACAAAACGTCAGTTTTAAAGACGTCTTCTACCTCCCGGCAATATGAAACTGTGAGGCTCATGCATTTCTTGCGAAAGGAAAATTTTTTTTAGTCGTGTTGTTGGACTACATTTGATCCAAATGTAGTAAATCGAATTAATAATAGAAAAAAAAAAGCAGTTAAATCTCTCATATTCATCGTACTTAATAAGGAAATGAAGGGTATATTAGATAATGTAGGCCTAGACATACACTTAAAAAAAAAATCATAAATCTACTTTGATCATAAGTCTACTCGATCAGCGTTGACCTGGGGCTAAACAACATCAACGTCTGTGTCAAACGATGGAGTGTGATTTTTGGGGGAGATTTGGCTGCTAGTTCTAGTAGTACGAGCGACTATGAAGACTGCCTTTGTTAGGTGCTGTTTATATATATATATATATATATATATATATATATATATATATATATATATTGTGTGTGCGTTAATCTTTAGCATTAGATAATGAAACCACATAGTGTAAGTTGGCCAGTGAAAGAGAATGAGTCAAGAACAAGAGTGGGGAGGGAGGCACAAGATTAGAGAAGCGCAGGAAACGAATAAAGAGGATGTTGTGATATTCATCCCATTTTCAAATACAAAAACAAAATATAATTTTTCAACATAGGCACAAGCAGACCCGGTTTAACCATTGAGCAAAATATGCACGTGCTTAGGAGCATCAAAGGTAGGGGACACCAGAGTTTTCTTTTTTTTTTCTCGTCCGGATCTGCTATAGTGCCAATGTTGTAGTTGAATAGGGCTCCCAACAAGAAAGCGATGAAAAATTGTATTATTTCCCGTTGCCCTTTTATAAGTAAATATTTTGCATCTCTTAATTGGTGTTAAAAAAAAAAATAATAATAATAAAACAGGACATATTTAATATGCATGTGGGTCTGCTGCAACTAGCCGGGGGACAACTTAAAAGAAAACCACATTTTTAATGATTATTGCATATTCAACACTCAAACAATAGAATGACCGAGGAGGTACCATTGTTGGGCTGCGCTTAGGATATCAGTTGGCCTTAATCCAAACCTGGGTACACGGGTTCCTTTTCAGATATTGTTGTTTGTCCCTAGGTCAGTCCTAATGCAGCAGATCTATGATCAAAGACATTCCAGCTATGGCCACACGGCCTTTTTTTCTCAAGTATACCTCAGATATTATCCGATGTGTCATTCCTCTTTTTAGAACTTAGGGTGCAATTTGAGGGGTAATTTGGCTGCTATTTCTAGCAGATCGAGCGACCACGTAGAGACTGACTTACTGGGTAATGTAAGGAGAAGGACAGAATGTTAAGTTGTAGCGTACATGCCTTTCTGAAAGGTAGATATTACCAATCTCAGACAAAGGGTTGTTCGATGGCTCAGATATCGATATGCTATTTGTTGTTAGTCCTGATTGAACAGACTTAAGATGAAAGGCATTCCAGTTGTGACTATCCCTTCCGTTTAGGAATAACAAGGACTACAATATCTATATCTTTGGTTGATATGCTGTGATTTGAGGGAGATTTGACTGCTATTTCTAGCAGACCGAATGACCACATAGTTGGCCTTCTCACTGTAGTGCATTCTTGGCTTACGAAAAGTAAACACGAACGAATTATACCATCACTCACGAAACCTTCGTAATTATTAGAGAAAGGTGTGAAGATCGGGGGGGGGGGCAGGGGGGAAGGTTGTGATGTCCAACGGATCCTTAACATAAAAAGGACACCGAATGCTTTTCTGAGAGGTGAACGATTCCCAGAGAAAGTTCAAAGCTTAAGGCTTAAAGGCGGAAGAACAAAAATGAGATACTGTGGGGTTTAAGGTTTTCTGAAAGATTTTAAGCAAATAATAATGAGTTTGATATTGTTGTTTATCCTCAGGTAATCCAAAATCCTACGCTTACTTCAAAAGTATTCCAGCCGTGACTGTTTCGGGTTCCCCCCCCCCATTAAGTATATTATATCTAAAACTACATTATCTAACGTATCGTATCTTCTTTACGAGCATTTAAGATGGGTAGGGGATAATTTTGTAGGGAAAGGAGTTCAGGGCCGAAAAAATGGATCTGTGTATAACTGCTATTTCATTTTATCGATCTCAAAAGGATACAGAATTCAGGTTTATAAAAGGAATAGAAGAAATGAGATTATGTGATGTTCAGGACTTTTTCAGGAGCCTAAGCGACATAACAGAAGGGGGCTATCGCTACAAAAACCCCCCTAACTTAACATCCCCTCAGACTCCAGAATTCGAAACCGGGTCGCAGACTAGATTCACCGAACCGGAAGCTTGCCCGCCACAACAACAACAACAAAACTAACAACAAAGGAAGAAAAAAAATAAAGTTAAAATAAAGACTTTTACAAACCTGTTTTTTTTTTATATATATATATTATATATATAAGACACGGGTATATATAGATACGAGTATATAACAATATTTAGATAGCCTGAAGTGAATGTATAACAAAGTGTTCTGATAAAGTAGACTTCCTTCGCTTGTAAGATCTCGATATTGAAAACAATGATGATAATAAAGATGATGTTGATAGTGATAATGTTGTTGTTGATAATGATAATGATGATGTCTTTGTTATTGTTACTGTAGTCGTGTAAGAAACCATGAATAATTTTAGAAGTTGTTGGTAATGAATGGGACACTTCCCTCTGTTAAATATCCATGTCTGTGTACATATTTATATGTCTACTGTGAATATATATAAACATATTGTAATTATATATATATATATATATATATATGTATATATTTGTTACTATATATTAATACTAAATAATATCAGTATTCTAGACATTTTTCATAGATATATATATATATACATATATATAAATATAAATATATACGTATATATATAATTTATCTATATTCATACATATATATATACAACATTTATATACACGCGTGAGTATATGCGTGTATAAGTCCAATCTTCTATGCTGCCTTTCAACACGACTAACCGCTATATACACACAACCTAGGACTGACGGGAAAAAGTTGCCGAGTGGCGGCGGCGGTGGAGGCTACCTGGGATGAGAAGAAGGAGGGGGAGAATATAGAATAGGGCTGCAATAACGGAGAGAAAGAGAGAGAGAGAGAGGGGGAAGTAGGGAGGGGCTTAGAAAAAGTAAGAGTAATGTGTGTATAGCAGGGTGGAGGGATATAGTTAGCTTTCCCTTGAAACTCTCTCCGTACATCCAACTGCACCCTCCACCACCCATGAATTTTCCGTTCATCTTCCGAAAATGGTGACGTTGTATGTAGCTGGTGGTAGCGGTGGTGGTGGTGGTGGTGGTGGTGGTGAAGATGACGATGATGACGATGATGCTTGTGATGGTGGTGGGAGGGTCGTCACAGCAGCGACTGTGACTATAGGAGTAATAAAACAAAGTATTAAAACTCACCAACCCCCCGCCTCCATTACAGCCCCCCCCCAAAAAAAAAACTGAAAGCGAATAGAAGTTTAATAAAGCAATCCTCATGCTGCTCCTCACGATCTCTTTCTCCGTCTCTTTCCTAAAATTTCCTTTTCTCCACCGGCGACGGTAGTGGTATCGATGCGTGATTTGTTTTTTTTATCCTTTACCTTCTAAAAAAAAAAAAAGAAATCAAATTAATCCTCCTCCCTCATCTCTCATTCTTTCTCTCTACTTTTTTTCTTTTATTTCCTACCCTTACTCCAGTGAAATGGTAATTGCAGCGGTGCTGTTGGTTGATGATGATGATGATGCTGATGGAGTTTCACAAGGGAAAGATAAGAAGAGGAAGGCAGAGTATATAGTGGGCAACAAACTGCTCTCTCTCTCTCTCTCTCTAACCCTCTCTCTCTCTCTCTCTCTCTCTCTCTCTCTCTCTCTCTCTCTCTCTCCCTCTCTCTTCCTTTTACAGACACATACACACATTTTCCGCCGTTCAACCGTTAATAGCAGCGGTGGAGGAGGGACGAAATAAAGCAAAGTTTAGGGATTCCCACCCTTCGGTTAAGCCCAATAGTAATGACTGAAGTAGTGAGGAAGATGGTGGTGGTGGTGGTCATAGTGGCGGTGATGAGGGTGAGTTTAGAAGTAGTGAAGGATGTGGTGGTGGTGGTGGTGGTGATTGTTATAGTAGCAATGATGGTCACAGTGAGATTGTTGTGGTGTAGACGGGTTATGTTATTAATATTGTTTAGCCCCGGTTTTGTCCTGACTGGGCTGACCTGAGGCTGATTAACGGCGTTTCAACAATGACCATTCCGTCTTACATTCAAACAATGTATCGAATATTCAACGAGACCGCTCTTGTTTAGGATGATGATAGGCTGAGATTTCAGGAATACTTGACTGCTATTTCTAGCAGGTCGAGCGACGACTTAGATGACTCCCGCTTTATTGTAACGGGCGCCAGAGGTGGTGATGGTGACGACGATGTTAGAGAAATTAATTCTACAGAGAGTAGTGGTGATGGTAATCAACGTAATATTGATAGAAGGATCATGGCGATAGTGATGGTGATGTTAATAGTGTTGGTTATGGACGAATGGCGGTGGGGTTGATAGTGGAGGTTACAGTGGTGATGATGGAGGTTGTGGTGGTGGTAATCATAGTGGAGGTGGTAATGGTGGTAATTTTTGTGGTATTGGTAATAGCGGTCGTGGAGGTGGAGGTGGCATCGTAATGAAATAGTGAAAAAAGTACAAAACAGAGAGAGAGAGAGAGAGAGAGAGAGAAAGAGAAAGAGAGGGTGTAAGAGAGAAAGAGTATGTCTCGTTTCTGTTATCTCTCGTCTCTTCCCTCTCTGCTTCTCTGTTTTCCTCTCCAAGCCTTCCTTAGCTCTCCTCTCTTCCCTCTCTCTCTCTCTCTCTTTTATCCGTGTCACTCCGGCGTCTCTTTTAACCGTTCCTCTTTCTCCACACCCTCGGACTCTTTTTCTCCCTCTCGAATCCGTCTAGACTTCGTCTTCTCCGAACCACACTCCTCTTCCCTCCCAAATGTCTCACCCTTCTTGCACCCTGTCAACTCTGTAAGCCATAAAACCTTCTCCCTTCTCCCACAGACAAACACGCCACTCTTTCCAGCAACTTCTCCTCTCTCTCTCTCTCTCTCTTTCACTCTCTCTCATTTATTCTTTCTTTGTTACTTCGTTATCTATTACCCTGTCTTTGCCTCTCTTTCTCTGTTACTCTCTCTCTCTCTTATGTCTTCCCAATCTAAGAGAATAAGTGCAATAGAGAGGAAGAGACAGAAAAAACAAAAGAGAGCGGGAGGAGGGAGGAAAGAGAGTAGGGAGGGGAGGGAAAAGGAATTGGAGAAAGAGACGGAGAGAAAGAGATAGAGATAGAGAGACAGATAGAGAAAGAGGAATTAAGTTAGAAATAGAAGTTTGAAGAAGTAGAACGGCGATGGAGAGTATAAGTAACGATAGAGAGGGATAAACGGAAGAAAATGGGGATTTATAGAAAATAGAGAAAGACTAGTGAACGAGGCCGGAATCTCTCTCTCTCTGTCTCTCTCTCTCTCTCTCTGTCTCTCTCTA
>NC_142932.1:100079570-100112070 GCF_046866305.1 Octopus bimaculoides | reverse complement strand
CCATTCCTTGTCCATCACGTGACTGATCATTATTCGAATCGGCAACTTCTTCGAACCGTTCCCGCCAGAACGCAAACTGACCAATCACGGCCCCTAATAAGGTCACGTGATAGAGTAAAATTCTAAAGGCAATTGGAGCCCTCTTAACGCTATATATAGATCAACTCATACCCAATAATTTGTCTCGGTCCAGTTTCTCTTTGAGAACTGTTCCGTGTACCACACGACAGCAGCAGCAGCCAGCGACCACTTCAGCAGCTTCGTCCAGCCACGATGACCTTCCCCGTCGCCACATTAGCAACAAGAGTCTACGACTACTACCCAGTTTCCCTTACATATATATATATATATATATATATATATATATATATATATATAAACATATATATACATATGTGATGATGATAATAATAATAATAATAATAATAATAATAATAATAATAAAGATAATGGTTCCAAATTTTGCCACAAGGGCAGTCTTCTCTAAATCCCCTTTTCTCCCTTTCACCGTTTTTTATCTCTCTCTGTCTCGCTCTCTCTGTCCCTCTTTCTCTTTTCTCCCTCTCTCTTTCTCTCCCTCTCTCTCTCTCTTTCGTTGCTCACACGTGACCATGGTCCATCTTTCTGTTCTTCACGTGACTATCTTTCTTTTACTCACGTGACCATCTTTCTTTCTTGCATGTATGTTCTAAGGATTGGACGTCTCCTATCTCTCTCTTCTATTTTTTCTCTTTTCGAAGAAAATAATTTTCTCAGCCATCGCTATTTTCCCCTCGTTCAGGTTTAACGACCCTCTATGTTTGTTTTCGTTAGGTTTCCCTGTATGTCTCCACTGTCCTATTTTTTTTCTAACTTGGACCCTCGATAAATCCAAAATTTTGTTTTGGTATTTACGGGAGCAACTGTCTTCAAAGACTCATATTGTCATTGATAGCTCGAAATGGGGAGTAGATAGACAACCAACAACCGATGAAGGGTCATTCTATGTATTACTTAACCTTTCTTTCTCTCGTTATTTGCGTATTTAACTCATTTGTTTTCGTATTTCATGTTGTTTACTGTTGGTGGCGTCCTGTACCCATATATGCATATATATATATATATATATATATATATATATATATATATATATATATATATATATATATATATATATATGTGTGTGTGTGTGTGTGTGTGTGTGTGTGTGTGTATACATACACACACACACACACATGTATATATACAGGGTGACCAAAAGTCACCCAACAGTAAATCGAAACCAATTAATTCCAAGATTTATTTATGTTTAACAACTGAATGAATTTGATAAAAGCAACTAAATATGAAACATCATGAAAATTGTTCAAACTGAAGTCCTTCTTGCGAGATACATTTTTGCATCCAAGTCAATACAGAATTACGGATAGTATTTATGGAATTTTGATTTACTGTCGGGTGAATCAAAGACACTATCCGGTTTCCTTTTCAGACATGGTGTATCCAGCCAAGACATTATCTATTGCGTCTCAAAACTGTGAAAGAAAAAGGTCAAAAGTGGTTCTACCAGAACCCTGTACTAATTGATGCTGATTTCCCGGATTCTGTGGTGTATGTATTCCCCGCCTGGATGGGACGCTGATCCGTCGCAGAATTACTCATTTTAGGTAGCTGAGTGGACTGGAACAACGTGAAGTGAGGTGTTTTGCTTAAGAACACAACACATCGCCCGGTCAGGAATTGAAATTACAATCTTACGATCATGAGTGCAAACACCCTAACCACCAAGCCACGCACCTCCACAACATTAAAACAGTAGAGCACGATTTGAAGGAATTTGGCTTCTATTTGTAACAAATCGAGTGATTATAAATGGGTTCTCTTGTTGAGTCATCTTTACTGATCATATGTGGAGGCGCAATGGCCCAGTGGTTAGGGCAGCGGACACGCGGTCATAGGATCGCTGTTTCGATTCCCAGACCGGGCGTTGTGAGTGTTTATTGAGCGAAAACATCTAAAGCTCCACGAGGCTCCGGCAGGGGATGGTGGCGAACCCTGCTGTACTATTTCACCACAACTTTCTCTCACTCTTTCTTCCTGTTTCTGTTGTACCTGTATTTCAAAGGGTCAGCCTTGTCACACTCCGTGTCATACTGAATATCCCCGAGAACTACGTTAAGGGTACACGTGTTTGTGGAGTTCTCAGCCACTTGCACGTTAATTTCACGAGCAGGCTGTTCCGTTGATGGGATCAACTGGAACCCTCGACGTCGTAAGCGACGGAGTGCCAACAACAACTGATCATATATTTGGGTGCGGGGTGCGAAGCGGGTGGGAGATTTTATCTTACTTGTCTCGGTGCACTCAGATATCGAAAATGTGTACCACTCATCGCAACAGTTTTGCTGGTCTGTTTCCTGTGTCAGGCTGGAGACCTATCCAGGGATGTATTTATCTCACACCCGCTTCACGCTATGAACCCCCTACTGAGAACTGGGCCTCAAAAGAAAGACGTTGGTGTGTGTGTGTGGTGGGATGGGGTGGGGTGGGGTGGTTATCGTTCAGGGGTTTAGGGATCATTTAGATTATTAGAAATAACGATCAAAGAGAAAATAAGATAAAAGAGGGGAATTTGATAGAGAGGGAGAGAAAGAGAAAACAGAGGGAAAGAAAAAGTGTACTCGCGTGTGTGTATAAGTCTGTGAATGCATTTATGTATATACTTATTATGTGTGCGTATTTCTTGCTCCATATCCTGGATATTATATATTATATATATATATATATATATATATATATGTACATTTCGTTTTCCTGTCTTGTTTTCCGTCCGCCACTACCCTCCATGAAAACAATTTAATTTGTGTTCGTGGGAAGAACCATTTTAACGATGCGTACTGCCTTAATTCTTCGAAACGCCGGGGTTTTAATGGTGGCAGCTGATGAAAGGGATGTTTCTATGTGGCCTGCTTGTTTGTTGCACCTTGTTTACCATTTTGTCCATGTTCTTTTGCCACGTCATGTACCCAGTTATGTATCTATATGTACATGTGGATGAACGTATATACATACATGTACATATATATGCATATACTCATATATTGTTTTTATATATATATATATATATATATATATATATATATATATACATATACATATATATATAGTGTGTGTGTGTATCAATATATATGTATATATATTGTGTGTATATATCTATATATATATGTGTGTGTGCGCGCGCTTATGTGTGAATGTGTGTGAAAAGGGAAAGCGATGAAAGAGAAAAATAGAAAGATAGAGGGGAGAGAAAAAGAAAGAGAAAGAGGAAAAGAGAAGAGAGAGTTAGTACCATGTGTGACTTAGAGGATGATCAAAGAAAAAGAGAAAGAGAAAGAGAGCGAGAGAGAGGGGGGGTAAAAGAAAGAGAGAAAGAGAGAAAATGAGAGAAAGATAAATGAAGTAATGGGTGGAGATCTCGGTGTTCAAGATTCGTGAGAAATGACGGTAAAGCGAGCGGGAAGAGCAGAGATTGAAGAAGAAAAGGTGGAAGTTTAAATAGAAAGTGAAAAAGCAGAGAGAGAAAGAGAGGGAGAGGAAAAGAGGGAGAAGAAGAAGAAGAAGAGGAGGAGGAGGAGGAGGAGGAGGGGGAGGGGGAGGAGGAGGGGAGGAGGAAAGATGAGAGATGGAGAGAGCAAGAGGGTGAGAGAGAAAGACAGGCGCGGAGAAACAGAATGAGGAGGGAGAGAGAGAGAGGAAGAGAATGTAGTAGAGTTAGAGAGAACGAAGGAGAAAGTGGGGAAAAAAAGAGAGTGGAAGCCAGAGGAAAGAGAACGAAAATAAAGAAATAGTAAGAAAATTAATGAAAGCAATCAGAAAATTAAAAAGTGGAAGATAAAAGAGGGAGTTGAAGAGTAAAGGCTGAGGGAGAGAGAGAGTATCGAGAAAAAAGGAAAGACTAAAGGTAAATAGGTTGGGAAAAAGAATGGAAAATGGCGGGAGGAGAGATGTAAAAAAGACTGGAAACAAAAGGCGTAAAAGCAGAATGAGAAAAAGAAACGAGAAAAAGAGAGGAGAAAACCATGTTTGTGTGTATGTGTGGGTGAGAGAGAGGGAGTGAGAGAGAGGGGAGAGAGTAGGGGAGAGGGTGAGAGAGACCGTAGATAGAGGTAAAAGAATGATAAGAAAACAATAGAACAATTAGAGAAAAACCTAAAGTTAGAAATTGAGCAGGAATAAGTTGGAAGAGAGAGAGGACGAGAGAGAATGATATTTATATATATATATATATATATATATATATATATATATAGAGAGAGAGAGAGAGAGAGAGAGAGAGAGAGAGAGAGAGAGAAGAGAAATACAGACAAACATGGAAAGGAAGAGATAGAGGAAATGAGGAGGGAGCAAATAAGAGGAAGAGAAAGAAAGAGTGGAGAGAAAGGAGGTGATATGCTGAAGAAGAGAGTAGGAAACGGGGAGACAACTGTAGAAATTAAAAAAAGGATCGAAATAGAAGGAAAAGGGTAAGATAGAAAGAGAAAAAGGAGGGAGAGAAAGAAAGAGAGAGAGAAGGGAAGAGAGAGACAGAGAGAGTAGGACAACCGTAAGAGGAAATAACTATGGAAAGTACAATGGGAATGAAAGAGAGAACGGGGGTGAAGAAAGTGAAAGAGAAAAAGAGAAACAAGAGGAAGAAGAGAGATGTAGGATAGAGAGTAATGAGAAAGTTAAAGAAGAGAGGGAGGATAAGGGAATGAAAAGATGGGGGTGAAAAAACCGAATAATAGAAGGACGAAGAAAGTAAATGAAAACGAGGGAAAGAAGAAGGGAAATGATAAAAAAAAATAGTAATGACAAAGAAAGTCAGACGATAAAAAAAAAGTGTGATGTTGGCGGTGGAGCTCATGATGAGAAAACGAAAGAGAAGAGGAGAAACGAGGTAGAGATAAGAAAAAAAAAATGAAGGAGATGTAAGAAGTAGGGAAAGATAAGGGGAAAGAGTTTGACGACGAAAGAAAAGAAGAATGAGAATAAATGAATATATTTGTTTATATATAGAGAAATAGATAGATAGATAGATAGATAGATAGATAGATAGATAGATAGATAGATAGATAGACAGATAGATAGATAGGTAGTAGGTAGATAGATAGATAGATACATAAACAGACAGATAGATAGAAGAAAGTGAATAACTACATTAATATGATGAAAGAAAAAAAGGAAAAGAGGAATGTAGAAAACGAAAAAAAAAAAAAAGCAAGGAAAATATTTAGTAAGTAATAAACAAACAGACAGAATAAAATAATGCCGTAGAAACAAGGTTAACAGAAAAGGTAAAGAAACGGTAATAGACAGAAGGAGAGTAGGAAAAACAGATAAGAACGCAAATAATTTCGTCTCACCCTCCCTACTCCACGTCTCATATTCTATTTATTGTCATTTTTGTTTATCTATCTATCTATCTATCTATCTATCTATCTATCTATCTATCTATCTATCTATCACAATAATATGGCGGCCACTGCTCCTTTAAAACTAACTAGATGCATACCACCTCCCGCCTAAGCACATCCAGTATATCTTTGTTTCTCTTTCTTTTTCTTGTCCCTGCTGTGTTCCTTTCACTTACCAAACCCTTTACTCAGCTTTTGCACTAATCTTTCCTTCAAAGAAGGGTCCCTCCCTTTGCAGATTTCCCTACAACCCATATTTTTTCCTATAGGCATTGATGTGCAGAAGTTCAAACTGAAGCTCAACTCTATCGACATTGTCGATCTAGGGGTATCTTGCAAAGGTCATGGATCCTACTCCACCTCCTCTTCCGATTAATTAATAAATAAAAATAAATATGTACCAGTCTCTCCCTCCCCCTCTCTCTCTCTCTTTCTCTTTTTTCTTTGTATGTGCTTGGGAGTGAGTATATGTATTCATGTATGTTTGTATTTATGTGTACGTTTGTATAACTATATATATATATATATATATATATATATATATATATATATATATGAATACTTATTTATACGTTAGTACGTGTACTATGTGTATTTGTGTAAAACCCATGTATATATATATCACACACACACACACACACACACACACACACACACACACACACACTCACTCACACACTCACTCACACTCGCACACATATATTTATATGTTATAGGCGTAGGCGTGGGTATCTGGTAAGAAATTTGCCTTCCAATCACATGGTTCGGGGTTCAGTCTCGTTGCCGCGCACTCTCGGACAGCGTCTTCTACTATAGTTACGGGCTGGCCAAAACCTTGTGAGTGGATTTGGTGGACGGAAACTGAAAGAAGCCCGTCGTATATATATATATATATATATATATATATATATATATATATATATATATATATATATATATATATATATATATATATACACGTGTGTGTGCTTGTGTCTATGTTTGTACCCTACCAGCACTTGACAATCGATGTTGGTTTGTTTACGTCCTCGTAACTTAGCAGTTCGGCAAATCAGGCCGATGGAATAATTACTAGTCTTAAAAAAAAGTAGCGGTTGACGTGTTCGATTAAAAATTCTTCAAGGCGGTACCTCAGCATGGTCGCAGTCTAATGACTGAAATAAGCAATAAAAGATATATGACACATACGTACGTACGTACATTCATGATACATACATACATACATACATACATACATACATTGGAAACTAGTTAGCGCTCGCTCCACCGTTACTCGAGGTTTTACGTAGGCACACACAAAAAGGGAATGTAACTGTGATCTCTCAAATGATTTTGTCAGCAGGATCACTAATACATACCTCATATGCGTGTTCTCTTCCAGTTTTATTAGGTTGTCCGGGAAGTTCTGAGCGTTTTTAAGCTAAATCTTTTTAATGCTTCATTGAACACACCTGAAACGTACAGTTAAAACATTGGCGTTGCTTGAAAGTACAGCTCTTCTTTGTTCCTGACTAAAAATAGATTTATTTTTCACTCTGGTTACCCTTTATTGACATTTGAAATAGATAGCCAAAAATTTCGTGTTCGCCTTGTAATGTTTTTCTTTTTTAAAAAAAAGAGAAAATACTGCAAAGACATGCAAAAACACTTGTGAAGCTTATGAGGATGATGCTGTAGGTGAATCAACTGTTCGAAGGTGGTTTGCAAAATTTAAAGCTGGAGAGTTTAGCTTGGAAGATAACAGTCACAGTGGAAGACCTTCAAAATTGGATGAAGATGTTTTGAAGGAAAACTTAAATATCGCGACTAGAGAACTTGCAGAGGAGCTGGAAGTTTCTTAAGGTACGGCTCATTAACACCTAGTGAATATTGGATACATTTCCCGCTATAATATATGGGTCCCTCACAAACTCTTAGAAAAGAATTGCTTGGACCAGCATTCTGTTTGTGATATGCTTTTGAAGCGGAGTGAAAGCATGCCTTTTTTGAAACAACTTGTGACTGGAGATGAAAAATGGATTGTGTACGAAACCGTAGTGCGAAAAAGATTCTGGAGTCTGTGTAAGGATCTCTCAAAACAGCAACCAAAGACGAATATCCATGCCAAAAATGCTATGCTTTGTGTTTGGTGGGATCATAAAGACATTATTTATTGTGAGCTTATCCCATAAAACCAGACCATTAATTCTGATGTGTACTGTCGTCAGTTGGCTAATTTGAACCAAAAAAAAAAAAAAAAAAAAATCAAAGAATTGAGGCCGGAGATTACCAACAAGAAAAAGTAGTGTTTCAACAAGACGATGCCTGACCAAATGTATCTTTGACCACCCGAACAAAGTTACATGAACTTGGCTGGGATCTCTTATCCCATCCACCATATTCTCCTGACATTGCGTCATCCGACTACCACTTGATTTTGTCTCTAGAGAAGTCATTTAATGATTACATTTAACGATTTAGATGGAGTCAAAATGCTTTTAGATAACTTTTTTCCTTCAAAACCAGTCAAATTTTATGCTGATGGAATATTTGAATTGCCTGATAGATGAGCGAAGGTCATTAATAATAATGGAAATTATTTCATTGAATAAAATTTATTGAAAGATCAATTATTTATATCCCATTTTGCATATTAAAAGACATACGGAACTTTCCGGACAGCCTGATAATTATTCAAATTTCTTCCTCTGAGGAAAAAGCTTTTTTCTAAAAGCGTTGGAATGTAGATAACGAAAACAATGTCACATTTTAAAGTTGAGAAATGTCTTGTATATTTTTACAGTTCCGTTTAGAAATTGTATTTGTAATTATCATACACAGGTCTTCTTTGTTAAACTGTATGTTAAACTGGCTGTTTTGGGGTTGTATGGGAGATCATCAGAAAGAGAGTATTTCCTGAGGAACTCACTGCCGATAAGTTAAGGTATTTGTTTTTGTTGCTGTTGTGTAGCAAGCGCTGTTTGAGTGAAACTATACGATATTCAAAGGCTGTGTACACTGATCTCAAGCCTCTACCTCCTTCGTCTCTTCTCAGGTAGAACCTGTCGATATCACTATTTCTGTGAAGATTTCCAGTTGACGTCAATATCTTGCGGATTTTAACATCTATGAAGTGGATTTCTTCTACGGACCAGTCAAGTATCCCAAATGCTAGAATCAGCACTGATACAGAAAATGCACTGTAGGATATTGTCTTGTTTTAATGAGAAGTGTTCCGACTACCATATTTTTCTAAGTCTGGTATAATATTCTCGAGTCACTCTATCTATATTTAGAGGGACCTTCGTCATTACCTAGGTACTTGTAATATTCTCTTTGTGGGACACGATAGTTAGTGAGACCATAACTGTGCAGGTTCTGTGTCTGGGGAACTGAGTTTCTCCGTTCAACAACCAAATCCGAACATTTCTTTTGGCCATATTCCATTCTTATGTAAACTTAAAATGTTGTTATTAATTCCAAGTGTGTTTTGGCATTGTTAACATTCTAAACATAAATCTTGAGGTCGTCCACAAGAAATTATGGATTTTGTAACAGGAATTATAATGGATTTAATGCCAAAATGAACAAAATTACAGAAAACCTATCTCATTGAATATTCCCTTTGAAATATTTATAACATTAGAGACGATCGTTCAACTCTCAGTTCTAAGTGTTAGAATTATTTTTCAGGTCTTTGTGAACCTCTCAATGGCAGCAATTAAGGTAGCAGGCACTTTCGCCAAACGTCGACACTTCAAAAGCCATGAGTGAGGAACAGAGTCAAGTACCTTCCTATAATCAAGCCATATTGTTGCAAGCCTCTTACGATGTTTTTTTCACTTCAGACAGTATAGCTTTGTTTATCAAACGTTGTTCGATACATTCCCACACTCTCTTCTTTCCATCGGCCTGCTCATCAGTCACTATGTTGTTGGACTCACAATGATCCTAGAGGAATTGGTCACGGCCGCTTGCGTACAGTTTGTACATAATGTTCAGACAAGTAGTGTACCTATAGCTTTCTGCCAATTAAGTGGTTTCATTCTTGGCTACACGATTCGTCTTTGCTATAGCAAGTCAATTTGGTATGTCAATGTGACCTTCCTTAGTCCTTTTGAATATACACATTAGGGGTTTCCCGTAGAATGTCAGCATATTGTACTAGTGTCCAACTATTAAGTCCCTTTCAAGCGTCTTTCCATCATGCAGTTTTACCTACAGCTCTGGTGAAAGTTACCGGGTCAATTTCATGTGTTACTCTTGATGTTGATACAATATTCTCTCCTTACTACATTTAACCACGAAGCATCCCTCTTTTCGTTCCACACTTCCAATCAGAATGATTCAAACGCTTCTTGAGATGGGGCCTTCTTAACGATTATATTTTCCTTCCTCATTTCCCTGTATAATGTCTGTGGGTTTGAAGAAAACGTTTGATTTATAAAAGTACGCTCACAAATTCGTCTGCAGTAGTGAAGATTTTTCGCTCAGCGCCTGAAGTTCGTATTTTAGAGTAATTAGCCTTCTCTCAAGAGCTTGGTGTGAAGAGTTACCATAGCGTTTTATTAATTTATTCATAAGGTGTAATTTATGAGGTGTAAAATCATTATTCCTCTTTCATTTTATTATCGTGGTTAATCAGCTTATATAGTGGCACAGTTTGTTTTCTCCAAGTTTTGTTTCCCATCCAAGTTGCTTCCGTTTAGTAGTTTCATTACGATGCACACTACTGGCAATTTCTCCGAACTGTTCATAGCAGCTGTGTATATGAGGGTGTTAATATTCCAGTAATTAACATCAAATGATTCCATGTGCTCTCCAGCAACATCGTCGATAATTATCAACATTAAAGCTGTTGGATTTTTCATAATCTTGTTCAGAACTACTTGTCGCTTAATGATTGTTTTGAAAAGGTAGAAAAGTTTTCTACGAACTGTGGTTTCAGAACGTTTCTGAGGTGAATAGTTGTCTCTGTTGACTCAGCTATATTTGGAGAGACACTAAAATTTAATGATGGCGTCAGCAGTTTGTTTACATTATTTTCGATCTCGCTTCTGACAGGTTTTCGCCAGTTTCCTGTGTTTTAAGAAGATCGATTTACATCGCGAAAGCAAGCCATCTTTTAAAACAAAGATGCTTGTTGCCGAAGCTGTTTCGTAGTAAAGGTGCCTAAGTTGGGATGAGTTTCGTCCCAGTATTCTATTTTAATTGTTTCATATCTCCGATAGAAGGGTCTTCAAGGGCTTCTTCGTAGCAAAGAAGTAGACCTTGATTTAGATGTAGGGTCCAAGTATGTATGTATGTATGTATGTATGTATGTATGTATGTATGTGTGTGTGTGTGTGTGTGTGTGTGTGTGTGTGTGTGTGTGTGTGTGTGTTTGTGTGTGTGTGTTTGTGTGTGTGTGTGTGTGCAATGAAAAATAGAAACAACATTACTGAGAATGAAAAGTGACGATCTCAAAATAAGTCTCTAATGACCATTTCTGAAATAGCAGCTGAGATACAACGCTGCAACGTACTTCACCCAATTAATATACATACCCAATAAAAAGTCTCAGGGTGTGTTTGATATCAGATGGATGAACTTCCTATATTAGCTTAGGCCACATAAATAGTTGTGAAGTTGTGAACCATTCTTTTAATTTTGTTGATCCAGCGATGAGAGCATCCATGCACAGACTGTCGAAGAGCGGTGAAGAAACCAAGGAGACACTGCTGAGCGAGATTACTTCATTTCCTTTATACTTGCATGATCATATGCGGCAAGCTAGGTTCAGAGATCACGAAAAAGTTATATGTACGTTCTGTGCATCGTCTTATGCTATGTAAAGATACAGAAATGATGGGCTTTCATAACAGGTGTGGCTGTGTGGTAAGAAGTTTGCTTCCCAACCACATGGTTTCGAGTTCAGTCTCACATATGTGGTTCCTTGGGCAAGTGTCTTCTATCATAGCCCCAGGCGACCAAAGCCTTGTGAGTGGATTTGGTAGACAGAAACTGAAAGAAGCCTGTCGTACATACATACATACATACATACATACATACATACATACATACATACGTATACATGCATGTGTGTGTTTGCGTTTGTCCCCATCACCTCTTTACAATGTACTGGTTTGTTTACATTCCTGTAACTTAGCAGTTCGGCAAGAGAGAAGATAGAATAAATTACAGGTATATAAAAATAAGTACTGTGGCTGATTCATCTGACTAAAACCCTTCATAGTGCCCCAGCATGGCCACAGTCCAATGATTGAAACAAGTGAAAGGTAAAAGAACGATAAAAGATTGTATTCCTGTTATAGGTGCAGACGTGGTTGTGTGGTAAGAAGTTTGCATCGATACCACGTGGTTCCGGATTCAGTCCCATTGTGTGACACCTTGGACAAGTGTGTTCTACTATAGTCTCAGGCCGACTAAAGCCATGTGAGTGGATTTAGTAGACGGAAACTGAAAGAAGCCCTCGTATGTGTGTGTGTGTGTGTGTGTTTGTAACCCATCACCGCTTCACAACTGGTGTTGGTATGTTTACATCATTGTTAATTAGTGGTTCGGCAAAAGGGGATGATAGAATACATACCAAGTTTTGAGGCAAAAAAGTACTGTGGTCAGTTCGTTCGACTAAAATCCTTCAAGACGGTACCCCAGCATGACCGCAGTGTAATGATTGAAACGGGTAAAATATGAAAAAGATTGTCACTTGCGGTTTCTATCACAATTTACTTTCACTTTTTACGACACTAAACTGCATGTTAACCTTCAAAAAGAATCATTGTCTCTTAGTGAATACACCGAAGGGAGTTACAGATTTTCAATATTAAAAGGAGAATAGCCAATTCGACTGGCCTCTAAGATTTCTATTCTTTGGCTGTGCAAGGCCACAAATGTTAGAGAACGAGTGTAGCTGATTAAATTGAACCTGAAATGTGACGAGGACTTTTGTTATCGACCACCAGACAGATACACCCTAATAAGATTATATCAAGAAATGTCAACATCAGTAAAGACGGTATTTCGAATTTCGTTAGTCATCGTCAACAAGATTCCATTCATACGCATTTCTTAAGAAGCAGTGCAACAAGCTAACAAAACAGCAAACAGAAGCGTTACAAACAGGAATCAATTATTTTAACAAAAGACATTGTCCACTCAAGAACAACCAACCAATCGAATAATAGTGAGATGGTGAAAGCGTATTTAATGTCAGGAACATTATAAAGGCTAAAATTGGATGAAATTT
This sequence comes from Octopus bimaculoides, assembly GCF_046866305.1. NCBI lineage: Eukaryota > Metazoa > Mollusca > Cephalopoda > Octopoda > Octopodidae > Octopus > Octopus bimaculoides. The sequence continues at coordinate 100,099,407 of NC_142932.1, read as the reverse complement.
TGGGATGCTATTATGCAGTAAGAGAGAGAGAGAGAGAGAGAGAGAGAAAGGGAGAGAGAGAGAAAGAGAGAGAGAGAGAGAGAGAGAAAGGGAGAGAGAGAGAAAGAGAGAGAGAGAGAGAGAGAGAGAGAGAGAGAGAGAGAGAGAGAGAGAGAGAGAGAAAATATATTTTTTATAATTTCCGCTGAGAATCCCTGTTGTCTTTCATACTGCACATTTTCAGTCTCAAATTAAAGCAATTCATCTGAATTTAAAATTAAAATAGTGGATTTCAGCTTAAAACAACTGAAATAAAACAATTTAAATAATACAAACTTCATATAAACTATTTAAAACAAATGAATATTAATTCAGTATGCATGAAAGTCATTATAAAACAGCAACTTTTATTTAAAACAAGCAGAAGCTGACATAAAATATATGAGATTAAAAATTTTGAAAATGCGATACATTCATAAATAGAAAGATATGATCTTTAGTGCTGAAATTACTAACTAGATTATCTAGTGATTTGATAGGATAATTTTGAAGATTTGAAGATTGGGGTAAGTTTGAAGAACTGCTATTGTTTGGGCTAAATTTGACAGTTTGCATAGAAGGAAAGGAAGCACAATATCTCATCTAAAAATAAAAGTATTTAAAAAAAAGTAAAAAAACATCAACTAGACTATGGCGGGAAAATAATAGTTTATTCAAACTAGTCACTCTCAGATTTCACCACGGCCTCAAGACCGCTCCGAAACCTGATGCATGCGTTCCTCATTGTGTCCCTAGGAAGATCTTCGAACACCTTGATCTTGGCCACCAGGTCAGTCTTAGTGTTGCAGGTAGAGCGATTGGTGTCTTTTTCAACCGCGCCCCACATATAGTAATCCGTTGGATTACAATCGAGGGAATCAGGCAGCCAGGAATTGGGACTGGTGAATTCGAAGAAAACCTCCGACAGCCACTTCCGATTCTTTCCGGACTCGAATCCTGCTGTCACACACATAGCCTTCCAGCAGCAAGCCTCTTCAACCAGGATTTGACCACAGTCTCCAGCAGTTTTACATAGCCGTCTGAATTGAGCCTAAATTCCTGTTCAAAGATGCTCCGGCGTGCGGACGCAGTCAAAACACCTGTTTTGTCCGTTCCTGCTGACCACGGCAGCTGTCCATGTCACGTCTTACGACAGTTACTGTGTCCATAGAGCATTGAACAGCAGTCATGAAGTCGGCATTTTGGTAGTCGGCACGAATCATCATGATACAGGTAACTCTTTTCCAGTATTCAGATGGCTTCCAGTCCTCCATGTCAGCTTACTTTTTCTCTACTACAAATTTAATCTTTATGCTCTCCAACATCATTCACAGTTCACCAATACATTAAGCAGTTCCTGGAAAAAAAAAAAATGAAAACAATGGAGACATAAAAAGTCGGCAAATTTAGCCCGATTTCCCTGTAGAAGTTCTGTCGCTGGTTACACTTGGCGATACTTCCCCGCTCTTTTGGTCGATCCAACATGAAACAGGAAATGAAGACTTGATGCATGCAAAAATCCAACTGCGGCGGATACTTGTTAAGAAGAAACTCAAGCGAAAATGCAGAATGAGCGATGCTTTAACATCGTATCTGTATGATTATATGTGGCAAAATGAGACCGTGAAAAAGCTACAAGTGCGTTCTATGCTCCAACATTAATCAAGAAATGGAGACGTGATGCTTGCAAAAGTCCAACTGTTACCAATATCTACGGAGAAATGTACCTGTGTACTAACGCACTTGGAACGGTTGATCGTTATTTTATCTCGTGTTGCTTAAATCATCTAATTATATGTACTAAAATACAAGAAATTACATCCAATCATCTATTTTCTCTTGTACAAAATCTTGACAGAATCTAGAAACATGACTTTGAAGAAAACATAATGTCTTAAAATAAACGTACTTCTTTTAACCTTACATCAATCATTTTAATATGAATCTCATACATTTTAAATTGATATCCAATTGTTTTTAAATAAAAATTCATTTGATTTAAATTAGAGTTCATACAATTTAAATCAGAGACCACAGCCGCTAAGCATTTCGTTCGGTGTGCAAACGACTTTGCCAACTCGCTGCCTTAATAATGATAATGATAATAATAATAATAGTAGTAGTAGTAGTAGTAGTAGTAGTAGTAGTAGTAGTAGTAGTAGTAGTAGTAGTAGTAGTAGTAGTTTTCTAATTCTCACATACTTGGCCTGTATTATTATTTATCATAAAAGGTAATGTTTTAAAATTGTTTTTGTTTTAAACAATTCAAGAACAAACTCGTTGAATATTGGCAGGACATTGAATCTCAACGATCTCAGGATACAATGCAATTCCTACGAAGGTGGCGAAATTGGCCGAGTCGATTGACCGTCGAATAGAATGCCTTGCATTATTGACTCCGGTTCTCTCTCTTTCCCCTCTCTCTGATGTAAGGTCATCTCTGTCGTTCATCATTTCGGGGTCGATAAATAAAGTACAAGTTAAGTAGTAGTGATCAATTATTCTTTCCCTTCTCTGTCTCTGTCTCTGTCTCTCTTCTTCCTTCTGTCTGTCTCTTCCTTTCTATTACTCTCTTTCCTTCCTTCCTTCCTTCCTTTCTTTCTTTCTTTCTTTCTTTCTGTTTCTTTCTCTCTCTCTCCCTCTCTCTCTCTCGTAATCGGCCATGGCTTACAAGATTGTGTTTCGTAAAGAATCAGCAAAAGAAAAGCAGCCCAAAATTGATCCGGTGTTTTCCCACCAGACTTTCAAGACAAGTACACAAGGTTTATCAAGGAGGTCATCAGAAATGAAGGAGAAAGCCAATTTTTACGTTTTCAACAGTTAAAATATGCCGAAGAACCCGGTTGTCAAATTTATTTACTTTCGCATGCCGGACTGAAGCTTATACTAGTTGTCATGGGCCAGAAAATAGTTAGCATGCAGTTTAGTGTCGTAAAAATGTGAAAGTTCATTCATTGCAGCGGAAATGGTGAAAGTGAAATCATATAATTTTATAAATACAAGCATCAAAAATATTACGAAGGTAAGTGGCAGAAAGAATTTAGGTGGTTGCTGCAATAGAAGTGGTACAGGCAAATGCTACCCGATTGAGTTCCTCGATCGTACGTGCGAAACACTTTGGCCCATTATAACTTAATGGATATTACCAGGTATGCATTTGATATCTGATATGTTGTTGTTGTTGTTGGCACTCCGTCGCTTACGACGTCGAGGGTTCCAGTTGATCCGATCAACGGAACAGCCTGCTCGTGAAATTAACGTGCAAGTGACTGAGCACTCCACAGACACGTGTACCCTTAACGTAGTTCTCGGGGATATTCAGCGTGACACAGTGTGACAAGGCCGACCCTTTGAATTACAGGCACAACAGAAACAGGAAGTAAGAGTGAGAGAAAGTTGTGGTGAAAGAGTACAGCAGGGTTCGCCACCATCCCTTGCCGGAGCCTCGTGGAGCTTTAGGTGTTTTCGCTCAATAAACACTCACAACGCCTGGTCTGGGAATCGAAACCGCGATCCTATGACCGCGAGTCCGCTGCCCTAACCACTGGGCCATTGCGCCTCCACATCTGATATGTAGGCTCCTTTTATTAGTTTAGACGACTTATATATATTTTTTGAAGTTGGGAAGTATTCTTTAAATTTTGTTGATCCAATGATAAGTACATAGTTACACTATTGGAAGAGCAGCGGATGCCCGCCAAGAAGTAACGGAAGATTGCAGAACGAGCCGGAACGTGGCTTGGTGGTTAGGGGCATTCTTCTCATGATCGTAAGGTAGTGAGTTCGATTCCCGGCTGCGCGTCGTATCCTTGAGCAAGACTCTTTATTTCACGTTGCTCAGTCAACTGGCAAAAATGAATAGTACTAGTATTTCAAAGTGTCACACTAAATCTTCTTGAGAACTATGTCAAGGGTACACATGTCTGTGGAGTGCTCAGCTACTTGCACGTTAATTTCACGGGCAAGGCTGTTCCGTTGATCGGATCAATTGGAATCCTCGATGGAGTGCCACCAATCTGTACGATCATATGTAGTAAAATGAGACCGTGAAAAAGCTTACATGTACATTCTATGCAGTGTTTACATGTTATATGAATATATTTCAGTTTGAGTTCATACATAAATTGTGTTCAACAACTGTTTCATTAAGATGGACATTAATAAATGTATATTATCTATCTATATTCTATCTATCTATATTATATTAAAACTCAAAGGGAAAAATTACTATTTTATTTAAAATAAAATATTAGTCTTTACCATCTTAAGCAAAAGGCAGAAAAACAAACAGAGCGACTATCTCTTTATAGACGAAGATCAGTTGCAATTGGAGGAGTTGAGTCTCAAGAATGAAAAAACAAACAACAACAAATGGGTTGTACCTTATAATGAAACTCTTTTACGAGCATTCAATTAAATACGTCATCAAGTACACGCTGAAAGGAAATGTCCAAGCTGTTGTTCAAACAAACAATGATAACGAAATTAGTCAATATCTAATGGGTTGGTACATTGGACCATCCGAAGCAGTTGCATCAATTTTAGGATTTTCAGTTCATGAAAGAGCATCTGCAATAGTGAGAGGGCAAGTTCACCTACCAGATGAACAAAGAATATTGCTCAGATATAATGAGGATATATATGGCTGTCAATGAACGACATATGAGAACAACATTAACAGAATTCTTTTCATTGTGCATCAATAATTACTTAGCAAAAACATTACTTTATGCTGAAGTACCCATGTATTTCACATGGAACTGTAGTAACAAATAATGGCAAAGAAGAAAGCGAGGAAAAAAGTTGAAAGCCATTTGAACGTTTTCAAAGAAGAAACACTTGGTCACATTTATGTTGTCACATCAAAGGCAGGAGAAGTATTATTTAAGAATTTTATTGGATGAAGTTCGAAATAGTACTTTCTTTTTTTTTTTTTTGCTGTCGCGTATCGACATTTTCAAATTGGATTGTGACTCAACCGGTCGCGTGTACATCTAGTATATTATAAAATACATAATTGAGATACATAATATAAATTCAATTAATTTAAAAGCTGTGTTTACCCAAATCATCAGGAATATTATGGGTTATGCTAATCAGAAAACTCATTGTTCAAATACATTGAGATAGGGAGAAACAGCAAAAAGAAGGAGAAAAGAGAAAAGACACACACACACATATATATATATATATATACATATATATATGTACATACATGCATTTCCACACGCGCGCGCACACACACATGTGCATACATGCAGGCAGGCACATACTCACGCAGACAAGCGCAGAAAAGACACACATTGACTCATACTTTAACACTTCCGTTACATGTTTGCATATATAAATATAATTAAACACCCATATTATAAAATAATGTTATATATATATATCTACAAGAGAAAATATGAGGTAGAAAAATACAAAATATAAACATACGTAGGCGCAGGTGTTGTGTGGAAAGACGTTTGCTTCCCAATCACAAGTTTCCTATTTCGGTCCCACTGCATGGCACCTTGGGCAAGTATCTTCTACCGTAGCCTCAGGCTAACCAAAGCCTTGTGAGTGGATTTGGTAGATAAAAACTGAAAGAAGCCCTTCGTGCATGTGCATGTGCATGTGCATGTGCATGTGTGTGTGTGTGTGTGTGTGTGTGTGTGTGTGTGTGTGTGTGTTTGTGTGTGTGTGTTTGTGTGCGTGCGTGCGTGCGCATGCGAGTGTTCTTGTGCCTGTGTTTGTTCCCAACACCGCTTGACAACTGGTGTGTTTACGTGCGTGTAACTTAGCGGTTCGGCAAAACAGACCGATAGAGTAAGTGCCAGACATAAAATAATAATAAGTACTGGGTCGATTCGTTCGACTAAGGTTCTTCGAGGTAGTGCCCCAGCATGGCCGGAGTCTAATGACTGAAACAAGTAAAAGATACAGCACATTCCTAATGTTCGTAATAAAGCAAAAATATATCGGAATGACCTTAACTAGAAAAATAAATCCAAATTTTATGGCTTGATTGAATCGATAATGTAATCTAAAACTCACTGTAATTATATCAATATTATGTGGAAGTGAGTTCGATTCCCAGACTGGGCAGTGTGTTGTGTTCTTGAGCAAAACATTTTATTTCTCGTTGCTCCTTTTCACCCAGCTGTAGAAATGAGTTGCGATGTCGCTGGTGCCAAGCTGTATCGACCTTTGCCTTTTCCTTGGACAACATTGTTGGAGAGAGGGGGCTGCTAGTCTTCCATAAACAACCTTGCTCAGACTTGTTCCTCAGAGGGTAAATACATATATGATAAAAACATATATGTTGAATTAGTAGATCAACGTATATACTATTGTCTATATAATATATATATTATATATTATATAGACAATAGTATTTTCAACCGAGACCTTACAGCTGCGTCTGTTCAAGTGCTTCAATTCTGTATATGTACATATATTTACTCGATTGGTAACATTTATCAATGGTTTCTTTCATTTTCTTGGCGCACCATTTTCTATCATTAATAGAACTGTTGGCATTTTTGACAACACGGAGACGCTAGTTAGTAAATAAAATAAATAAAATTAGATAGGTTGGTGCGCGCACACAAACACATATTAACTGACAAACATCACATGTATGTCTTGAAAATGAAATTTGAAACCTTGTGGCTTACTGCCAAACTGTTTGTCCGTTACAGATGTATCTGTTTGTCTTTCGTATCCAGTTTCTAAGTATTATCCTTGAAAATATTTTATTTCCCTGGCGGAATGAAATATGACGCCGTTTTCAAACTGAGATTTTCTACTTTTGCAATCTCTTCAAACAACAGCGCTGCACCGAAGAAGAATGAAGTGAACGAAAAGTTGGTGCGCAATCAGAACGAGTGAATAAATTCTCTCTGATAGCGATGCCAAAGAAAAAAATTGCTCAAGAACCAACATCTGTTAGTGGCTTGAATTGGAAAATTACCGAAAACGTTGGATCAATGATACGTGACGAAACGGGTACATAGTTACCCTAACTAGCATATACACTGAAGGAATGGACAAAAGTACACTGAAATGAAAGCAAAGTTTCAAAAAAGAAAATTTTTTTTCTTTTATTTTACCTGATAAAAATCCAACAAGTGCTGTCACTCTATGAAAAAGGAAGATTTGGTATCGTTGCAGAAGACCAAACTTCACAGAATCTCTCGGCTGACATTGAAGGAAAGGAAATTACAAATTTCCAAAGATATATCTATAGAGGAAGCAATACGACTAACCACAGTATCAGAGAGATAATATGGATGGAATAGCATTTTTTTTTTACATGTTTAACAATAAAATAGCTGAAATCAATATATATAAAAGAGTCAACGATAAAAATGAAAAATAATATTCTAATGAAAAAGTACGTCACGAAAAGACTAATCTCAACTTTGTATTCAGCAACTTCACAGACAGAAAGAACCAAATAAAATTGATTTTTTATCTTTCAACATGTTTCAGTCATTAGACTGCTGCCATTCTGGGCCACTTCCCTGAAGTGGTTTAGTCGAACACAGCGGCCACATTGCTTGGGGTTTTCTGGGGTTTTTTTTTCTTTTCAAATCTGGTACTTACTTTTCGGTTTTTGTTGTAGTCTAGGGGTGGGGACGTTGCCGACAAACATAAATGCTCTCTCTCTCTCTCTCTCTCTCTCTCTCTCTCTCTCTCTCTCTCTCTCTCTCACACACACACACACACACACACACATACACACACGTACACACACATACGAGGAGATGCTGAAAAGTTCCTGATTCTAAGGGTATCTCAAAAGGCCTGGCTGAAGGCCCTATCTTCCAAGTTCGTTTACAGGGCTTAGGAAAACTGAAAGACTGCTGCAATAAGTGTGTGAATCTGAGAGGGGAATATGCTGAATAAAATCATAATTAACTGATCCTCCTTATTTTCTTTTACCCAAAGCCAGGAATTTTTCAGCACCACCTCGTATATATACAATGCGCTGCCATACAGTTTCCGTTTACCAAATTCACTAAAAAGGAATTGATAAGCCTGGAGTTATAGTAGAAATCACTTTCCTAAGGTGTTACGCAATGGGATTAAACCCGAAATCGCATGGTTGCAAAGTGAGCTTCTGAACCACACAACCATAATATCTGAACCTATAAACAAAATTAAATTGGACTGCCGTGACCATAATTCGAACCTGGATTGCTACGGCCACTTACTCAACTGTTTATATTTTTAAACGGAAAACAATGCCAAACAGGATCTAAGTTGATTACATCGACCACGGTGTTCAATTGGTGCTTATTTTTTCGACCCCGGAAGGATAAAAGGTAATGTTGACTTCGGTGGAATTTGAACTTGAAACGTAAAGACGGACGAAATGCCGCTAAGCATTTTGTCCGCGTGGTAACGATTCTGCCAGCTCGCCGGCTTTCCGCTCAGTAAATAATAACAAGAAGCAACTCGAACAAAACAATAATATAAGTACAATTGGAGGATGTTCAAAGTTTTTACTTCCGCCTCATGTAAGCCTCGATGTAAGCTTATATAAACATTTTAAAGACAATATTTGTTTGGAATGGAACAAATGCATGGTTGATAGAAAACTGTTATTTTCAAAGGCGGTAATGAGGGTGTTGTACCTTAGATATGTTGTGAAATTTTGTGAAGCCTTGGAACTATGAACATAGAATAACCATTTTATAATAATTCTGCTTGTTCCTCCGTTACTTAGCCCGTTCGTAATGCTTCCACGTGATTGGCTGAAGGAAGGAGGATGGGGAGGGAAGGGAGTGGGAGAGTGGAGAGGGAGAGAGGTGGGAGGAGACGGGATGGTATGGGAAGGAGAGAGAAGAAAAGTGGATGGAGAAGGGGATAGGAGGGGAGGGAGATGGGCGGTGAGTTAAATGCGTAGTTTTTAAAACCAAGTTCTTTTTCTCTGTTACTTAGCCCGTCTGTAACGCTTTCACGTGAGTAGTTGAGCGGAAAAGCGAAGAGCGAAAGAAAAAGGAGAGAGGAAATGAAGGTAAAGCGAAAAGTGAGAAAGAAAGAGGGAGAGTGCTGTGTATTAAGTCTATAAAATTGGGCATAAAGTATATACAGTGTATATATAAGTGCATTAAGTAATCATCGTATTCCAATTTCCTTCACTTTTCAATGATTAGCAGGCACAGACACAACACAGGCTACACTTTCAGGTATTTTGGATAAAGTTTTCAGAAATAACCCAATAAGTTTACCATTAATTTCGTGAAATATACATGGGTTCCGCTAGTAAAAATAAATCGACGTATTTCAAATGCATCCAAATAGAGAAAAAGAAATTTTTTTGTAGCAAGAAAGCGATGAAGAGGAGTGCAACTAAGTTTCCAAAGAAGTCTTAACATCCAGCTATTCATTTCTGTATATCGATTTTTTTTTATACATCAGATAACGAACAGTAATTTACATCGAGGTTTTGAAAGATTTCAAAATTTAATCATAAATGTTTTTATTATCAATAAAATGTAACATTTAAGCATTATTAAACTTGAGAAAATATTTACGAGTTAAGGTTTTAAAATGACAGTATCATATCTAAAGTTTTAATTATCAATAAAATATCTTTTAAGCAACGTTTATGTAAGAGCTGTATCATATAATAGGTTCAGTGCATCTATACTCAATAAACTGCTATTCTTTATCATTAAATTGTCATTAGTCTTGTAGTGTATGGTATACATTCTCTATCTATATAGTTCAGAAATTGCGATACACCAGCCACATACAAAACACAAGTCTTGCGCATTAACTAAATGTAAATATTACTTTCCGTGACACACATTAATCATAAATGCAACTAATTTTCATGTGAATTCATTATTATATCTTGAAATTGCTCAGATAACACGTATATTGTAATTGTCTGATTTGGTTGTTTGGCTTCAATGGTGTTCCCGCCAGTATTTACAGACGGTATATGAACTGTTGGAAACAGAGCGTACTTTTATGTTTCAATAAACTGGATAATTGTTATTATATTACATCACCAATAATCTATCTGTTAATTATATTAAATATGGCTACTGAACTCACGATTTAATTCGAAATAAAGTGTCGAGCAGCAACTGTCTGGGGCTTTTCTCCATTTGTTTTTCCCTCGGAAGTAAAGATTCATATTTTATTCCAGACTCCTTGTTTCAGAGATATTTTCTAGGTCTAAAAAGTTGATTTGAATACCGCAATTTATGCTCTATCTATCTATCTATCTATCTATCTATCTATCTATCTATCTATCTATCTATCTATCTATCTATCTATCTATCTATCTATCTGCCCAGTGTAAACTTAACATACTTGACATAGTTATTTGTAACAGCAAAGAAAAGTTATGTCCGGTTATTGTGATTAGCTGCTCTGCAAATGAAAAACAACTCTTCCAAAATTGACAGCTATTGATAAACATACAACACCTCAACCCTGATTATAAATGTTCATTCGTACCGATAATCATTGTTGTATTCGGTTATGTTAGTAAATACTTAAAACCTGAAGAAGAAGCTAGGATTTTCAAGCAACGAGAGAACTCAGCCACTTTACAAATACAGTCTGTGAGAAGAATAGTAAAAATGTGTAAGGCTTTCTTAAAGTTTGATATGTAATGATTTTCGCAATTGTTATCCAAACTCCAATGACGGAAGTTTTGTTTCTTTGTGAGAAATCAGCTCGCTCCTTCTCGAGAGTATACTAATAAATATAAAGAAGAAAAAGACATACATACATACATACATACATACATACATACATACATACATACATACATACATACATACATACACACACACATACATGATTGTAAAACGATCAAGAAATACATGCCCGTCAAGCAACATGTCTATAAAATGGCCGGACTATTTCTTTGACGAGGAGTATTTAAGAATGAATAAAGATATAGCCTATGATGGGACGAGTAACAAGAATATAAAAAAAATATGGATGAGAAAATATGGCCCTCAGAGCTTTCTGCACATAATAAATCAATAGCTCACAATATGCTTGTTATACCAGTACTTATACGAACATTTGGGTTACTCGACAGGATGATTTATGAGATCCAGCTCATTAGGGTTAAATGCCGAAAATAATTAACCCACACCAGAAATTTCAACATCAACAGTGATATAGACCACCTCTACCTACAACGAAGGCAAAGCAGTAAGGCCAGTTCAAAACAGCCTTTGAATGTCGCGTCATATCTGTCGGATAACATATGCTAATTTTCAAGTATCGAAGTTTGCCTATGGATCAAGTCCTTATACACGTGGCAGATAGATAACATTAAGTGAGTTGGAAAGAAGTTGTTCAGAAATTATTTCTTGGCTCACGACCAGAGATATACACCCAGAGAAGCTGCACCATTCTACCGTAACAGGTCGTCAGATGAAAAACTCTCTGAATGCCAACAAATAGTTGTGCATGGTTATGATGCCAAAAGGTTTCAAAGTGACAGCAACACAGATAACCAAAGTGGTCTAACTTTTTCTAGTCAAGACATGATGTCGTGGCCAAAGCATAATACAAAGCAATGCGTAGAAAGGATAGCCCTGATAGTAATAAGCTGTTACAGTGATGTGTATTGCATACTAGCAGAATATCCTTGTTAAAAATTCAGTAAAATGGAAGCATATTGAACAAGACATAGTAATATTTAACGATAGAAAGGAATTGTGTTCAGTAGTAGATCAAAAGTTTTTCTCGGGCCATGGGCTCATAAGGCGGGTTTCCCTGATTCCGAGATTACTCATTTTTGCCAGATGAGTAGACTGGAGAATGTGAAATGAAGTGTTTTGCTCAAGAACACAACGCAACGTGTGATCCAGGAATTCAAATCAGAATTTTACAATCATGAATGCAACACCCACTAACCACTAAGCCACACACCTCCACGCATAGTTTTGGACGTTCGCTTAGTGTTAAAGATTAGTGAAAACGAAAATATCTATTTGAAATTAATGAAAAATGCTGTTACTCCTCTTGGAGTGGAGCTTTAGATTATACCTGTAATAATTGGGACGTATATATATATACGACGGGCTTCTTTCAGTTTCCGTCTACTAAATCCACTCACAAGGCTTTGGCCCGAGGCTATAGTAGAAGACACTTACCCAAGGTGCTACGCAGTGGGACTGAACCCGGAACCATGTGGTTGGGAAGCAAGCTTCTTAACACACAGCCACGCATGCGCCTATGTACAACATTGTAGAACTTTAGCATGTAATATGCAGTATTACACATGTAATGTGTCTACGCGCATATGCACACGTGTAGACATGCAAACATATGTGTATGTACACAGTCAAAAGTCAAAGATCCACCCATGACATACAACCGTGCTTGCAAGCATGCATTTGTATGCTCAAACTTATGCACATGCATACATACGAATATACGTAGGACCTTATATCTAAACCAAGAACTATTTCGGGGCTATAAAACAGCCCGTGATGGTATATACATACATGACTATCCAACTGATATCCTTAAAATTCTGATAAAGAGCCTTATTTCTCGTTTAGAAACTGCTGCTGAGAAATTCGAAAAATAAAACCCAGAACGCGCGCGCGCGCACAGATACATACATACATACATACAAACGCACACATGTACATACATACGCACATACGCATCCATCCATCCATACACTCACCCATCCATCTATCCGTCCATCCATCCATCCATCCATCCATCCATCCATCTATCTATCCATCCATTCATTCGCTCATCCATCCATCCATACATACATATATCTATACGTAGACATTTTTGAGAGCAGCTGCATATTTGGCATGGAACACTAATAATTGAATTTGCGATGATTTCTATCTGCAACGTAAATGTGACTAGTATCAGCCTTGTTAAAAAATAACTGGTTATTTTTATCACATTCATTAAATGACTGTTATAATTCCAGTTTGCGGTGATATTCAACTGAAACTTGAATTTACCATGCAGGAATTTATTACGAACAATATGGCTGAATATGACGATAGCGTCAAGAACATTGGTGAAGAACTGAGAAAAACAAATTCGAGACAATTAATGGAACTGAAAATATGTAAAACATTCTAGAATTTAGTATGTATTAAGTGTTCATACACATGCACAGAAATGCAAACATATGTATGTTTACATATAACGACCGAAAGCATATAATTCCACTCGTGTAATAACATCCACGCTTGCACTCTTAAATAAGAGTGAACAGATAAACAGACAGACAGATACACACGCACACACACACACACACACACACACACACACACACACACACACACACACACACACACACATGCATGTGGGCATGTGAAGGTGCCAGAGTGGCCTAGTAGTCTATTAGTTAAGGCGAGCGTTTCATATTATAAGGTGGCTTCTATTCCTGGACGGAATGGTGCATTGTGTCATTAAGCAACTAATTTCATTTTGCGTTGCTCCTGTGTACTAAGATGAGCGTTCTGTTGGGTCAAAGGCATAAGAGATGAAGGAGTCTCTACGAGGTGCATCCAAAAAGTTTTGAAACTCCTTAGGGGAGACTGTTATAACAGTCCTAGATTATTATAATTTTATTATATCATTACTATACATCTAATAAGCTGACATGCCACCTGTTGTTATTCCAGACTGAAGGAGACGGCTGTAGCAGCACTTTGGACACACTCTACTAAACATTGTTTGTCACAGTTGACTGGTTTGCAGAATGCAGTCGGAACGTGAAGACATTGTTAAACTGACCAAAAAATGCTATAGAAACTTATGAAATGCTTCAGACAGCTTACGGGTTAATTTGTTTGAGCCAAGCAGTTGTTTTTCGCTGGTAGAAGAGGTTCAAGGACGGTAGAGAGGAAGTGAGAGACGATCAGTGGTGTAGGTGGGAGAGGGACGTCGGAACATCAGAGCTGGTTGGGAAAATTCGGAATTTTACACAGCTTAGTACATAGGAGCAACGCAAAATGAAATTCGTTGCTTGATAACACATCAGAGCTGGTTGGGAAAATTCGGAATTTTCCCGGTGAAGACCGTCATGTATCTATAAAGACAGAATACAGTCTGGAGTTGGTGTGGCAACTGTGCAAAGAATTATTCATGAAGATCTGAACATGCACAAAATTTGTGCAAAGTTTGTTTTCCTGGGTGCTCGGTGATGAGCATTCCGGTAACCAGACACTTGACAGGGATAAACTTCAAAACTGTTCACTTTCCCTACATTCAAGTCCTTTTGCCCTAAGACTTTTGGTTGCTTCTCAAGTCGAAAGAGAACCCCAGGAGCAGTCATTTTGAAGATGAAGGAAAGAGTGACAAAGATGCTTGGCCACCTTCATTTTGGAGGGCATCCATGGGGCCTTTATGAAGTGAATGGAGTGCGACAACAAGTGCATTGAGGTTTCTATTGTGAAGGAGATGTTTGTTCTTCTTTGAAATTAATAAATATGTCTCTGAAAAAGTTTGAAAACATCTGGATGCTCCGTATGAGCTTGTTCTCCACTACATAGATACCCAGAGCAATTAGCGAAAGCATGGTACATACTGCAAAGTCGTATCGCTTCCAAACGACAACAATCGTGCCAAATACACTCCCCCACCACACACATTCGTCTAAAAATTCAAGAAAAATGTCGAAGTTATAAGATTTGAAAAACACTTTGTTAAAGTTTAAAATGATTAATAGTGTAAAGTATTTTCTTTTTCTTTTTATATATAAAAGCAGATTAACACAGCCCCGATGGAAGACAGAAATTTTGAGTAAGCACTTTCACTTACTCAAAGATTTATTAATTTCAAAGAAGAACAAAAATCTCCTTCACAATAGAAACCTCAATGCACTTGTTGTCGCACTCCATTCACTTCATAAAGGCCCCATGGATGCCCTCCAAAATGAAGGTGGCCAAGCATCTTTGTCACTCTTTTATGGAATTTTGATTTTTAACTAAACTTTTTATTCAAACATACATCCCCACATGCATGCATACATACATGCATACATACACACACATACGCGCGCGCACACACACACACACACACACACACACACACACACACACACACACACACACACACACACACACACACACACACACACACACACACACACACACACACACATATTAAATTCAAATTACGATAAACGTAAGCAAACAAACGAAGTTTGCTTTTAGAACCGTTGAGATGTCTTAGAAAGCTAAAGTAGTGATTTTAAAATTCTCAAACGCAGGATGATGCTAATAATATAGCCTGAACAGGTTAAGCTACCCCTAATTTGTTGAAAAAAGTGTTGGCAGGCAGCCATATATATATATTGCCCTACTCTTCGAAACGCCTGTGTTAGAATGAGGGTAGCTGATGAACGAAAATGTTCTCTATGTGGCGTGTGTGTGTTCTGTACTCTGGTTATTATTATTTTTTTGTCTACGTCTTGTTTGCAATGTCCTGTACCCAGATATGCACCTATATATACGGGTAGACGTAGGTATGCACATACCTGTACGTATATATATATGCATATACTCATTTATTATTTGTTTTATATATATATACATACATACATACATACATACATACATACATATATACATACACACACACATATATATATATAGCTGAAGCAAATTAACACCAAATATACAGTGCGTGTGTTTTTATTGGCTAAACTGGCAATATGACCATCCCCAAGTACAACAACATCTGTTTCAACACACGATTTCACATCAAAAATCTTGCAAAACAAATATATCTATATCTATATATATATATCTATATATATATATATATATATATATATATATATATATATATATATATATATATATATATATATATATATATATATATATACATATATATATATATATATATATATATATATATATATACAAGAATAAGGGCAGGGAATCGTCAATTAGTAATAGAATTAATAATTAACAATTTTGCCAAGTAGTTCAGTATGAAAAAAACCTTTATCGGTAAAATCATTTATCATCGTAAATATACAGGGATTAGCATTGAGTTGCTTCTCCAACATACTGAAAATTTAGAAATAGCAGTCAAAAAACTACTGATTCTAAACTACAAATTTTTCTCTAAAAGGTGATATATATATATATATATATATATATATATATATATAGATAGATACATAGAGAAAGAGAAGGGGGGAAGAGAGAGACACAGAGACAGAAATATACAGTATCGGGCACACAAATTGATACAATGTAACACATTCAGATACACTAACATACACGCACATACACACACACGCAAACATATACAAGCACTCTCAATGAAATGCCTGCTGGATGAATACGTAATATTAAATGTGCGTTCGTGCAGTTAATGTAGTAAGTTAAATATTAATTAAAATTACACCTTCTCTCCATAGTACTGAGAACAATCAATTGATAAACATCTAATTCTATCAAGAAAAGTTAGGGGTGACTTCTTCGAAATTTCATTTGATTCAAGTATACTCTGACTAACAATAATAGGCTCATGCGCTCAAACTGAAAAAAAGACAGCATCAAACAGCTGGCTTCATTTAGAGGCAAATAGATACATACATGCATACCTACCCCACCCCCACACACGTGTGTGTGTGTGTGTGTGTGTGTGTGTGTGTGTGTATGTATGTATGTATGTATATATATTTATGTATGTACGTATATATATATATATTGAGAGTGAGAGAGAGAGAGAAAGGGAGAGACAGAGAGGGAGAGAGAGCGGAAGAGATAGAAAAAAGAGAAGAGAGAGTATCTGACAACTGGACACACACACACACACACACACAACATACAGAAATATCAGACAGCTGGAGGAGTGACACACACACACACACACACACACACACACATATATATATATATATATATATATATATATATATATATATATATATATATATATATATATATATATATATATAATATAAGAATAATATATGAACGAGAGAAAGAGAGGCAGAGAGAAAAAGAGAGAGAAAGAACATGGAGAGGGAGATAGTATCAGGCAGCTGGTCTGATGTATGGCACAAACGCATACATACAGAAGGAGAGAGGGTATCAGATAGCTGGACTGATGTAAGCAAATATATACTGAGAAACTAAGAGAGAGAGAGAGAGAGCGTGAGAGAGAGGGAGAGAGAGAGAGCGTGGGAGGGAGGGAGGGAGAGAGACCGAGTGAGAGGGAGACATCATTAGACAGCTGGACTGATGTACACACAATCGTAGATATACACACCGATAAAGATAGACTTATATGCATGCGCACGCACACACACACACACACACACACACATACACACTCACAAGTACACACACATTCACACAGAGAAAAACGAGAAAGTATCAGACAGCTGGACTGACTGACTGACTGACAATCTAACTTCTGACTGACTCATTGAATTTGAGTGAATCACATACCTAGCTAGCTTAGTGATGATAATGATGGTGGCGGTGGTGTTGTTGATATATAGTGGTAATGAGAGTATACAGCAAGGGTGGTAGTGGTATTAGTAGGGAAGAGAGAGTGGTGGCAGTGATACGTGTGGTGGTGGTGGTGGTGGTAGCAATAATAATACGCGTGAGGGTAGAAGTGGCAATGTAGAGGGTAATGGTGGTTTAGTGATGTCGGCGGCCGTACAGCGTCGTTGACAGTTGGTGGTGGAGAAGGGGCGTCACGTTAAACCTAAGGTTTCCCCTCCAATACCACCACCTTGGCCAATCGCCTCTATGATCATCATCACTATTACATTCACCACTCCAAACAATATCCCCCTCCGATACCCATCATTCTATCAGCATTCCTCTCCCTCTGGTCTCCCTTCTTCCACACTCACCCACTCACTCACTCACTCGCTCGTTCTGTCTCTTTGTTTCTCACTCGCCATTAGTTGAATTTATACGGTTGGGATAGCTCTTCTTGGATAGTGAGAATTTGGTAGTGAAAATGACGGGGGGGGGGGGGGGGGAGAGTGGTATAATGACGAGAAGGAGAAGAGGGGATGGCAGACTCCTTTTTTTTCGTCGCTTTCTCCTACCACCGTCGCCGCCACCGCAACACCGCCGCCACCACCACCACCACCACTGAAAGTGTTCTTTCTATCAATTACTCTGTTAACTTCATATCTTCTTCATTTCTCTCCCTCTCGATCTCTCTCTCGTATCTCTCTCTCTTTCTGTCTGTCTTTCTGTCCATCCATCCATCCATCCATCCGTCCGTCCGTCTGTCCGTCTGTCCGTCTCTAAATACAAACAAGCATAAACAGTTTTCTCCTTCTCTTTTCTATTTCTCTCCACTTTCCTTTTTTAATATATATATATATATATATATATATATCTACAAACACATACTTACGCACATACACACGTTTCCCCATCACCAATCTCTGCCTATAACTTTTCACCTTTACTAGACGTTTTACGATATAAATGGCATTTCTTGGCTACTATGTATATATGACGTGTTTAGTGGGAAAGGAATCAACTCATTAGAAAACCGTGATTTAAAGCGCGGCTCGTGTGTTTCGTACGCTTGGAAACGATAGATGACGGTAGATGGGTAGGTAAATGACTGGCTGATGGAGAAATGGGTGTGTAAGTGCATGAAAGATGATGTTTGCAGTCTACAGATCGCCGCTTTATTATAAATATATATATCTATATATACATACACACACATACATGCATGCATATATATATATATATATATATATATATATATATATATATATATATATATATATATATATACATACATACATACATACATACATACATACATACATATATATATATATATATACATACATATATATATACATACATATATATATATATATATATATATATATATATATATACATACATATATATATACATACATATATATATATGTGTGTGTGTGTGTGTGTGTATGTATATATGTATGTATGTATGTATGTATGTAAATGTATATGTATGTGTATATATATATAATATTTATGTATGTATAGATATAAACATACATTCATACACACATACATATGTGCATATATATATATATATATATATATATATATATATATATATATATATATATATATATATATATATACATATACATACATAAACATATACATACATATACAGATGCCGTTTTATTAAATATACATACATACATACACACACACACACACACACATATATATATATATATATATATATATATATATAGAACACCGTTTTATTATAAATCAATATACACATATTTATATATATAAGTATGTATATATGCATAAACACACATTATTCATATAAATGCCAACTAACAATGATAGATGTACATAATAAGTATATCGAAATGTTTTCTACACACACACATACTTGCAAAATAGTAAATCACACACACACACACACACACACAAACACACACACACACAAACACACACACACAAACACACAAACGCACACACACACACACACACACTCACACATACACACACGCACACATACATATACCGGATATACGTATATCTTTATAACCATGCATTTATGGATGCATGTCTTAGAATGTATGCATTAATGTGTATATATGTATGTATATATGTATGTATGTATGTATGTATGTGCGTGTGTATGTGTGTGTGTTTTATATATATATATATATATGTATATATATATATATATATATATATATATATATATATATATATATATATATATATATATATATATATATATATATATATATATATACACAAACACACAGCAATATATATATATATATTGCTATTATTTGGGAACATTCATCTCGTCACCCGCAAATGCAT
>NC_142932.1:100057070-100077070 GCF_046866305.1 Octopus bimaculoides | reverse complement strand
ATCTATCTATCTATCTATCTATCTATTTAGAACTAATTACTAGCCTGCTAGCCTTGGCTATGTCAAGATGGATTTTTATGTATTCTTCTTCCCACTTGGATTTTAAATGTTGCCACAATTATAATATGTCTATTCTACTGTAATTTTCTACATGTTTGTGCAGCTGAAGATTGCTCTACATATTGCATTTAATGTAATGCTCGCATTACTTAAATAAATGGAGTAGCATGAAACGTGCGTACTGCAGTCATCTTCAAAATCCGTGTTGCTTATTTTGATCTTTTTAATCTATCTATCTATCTATCTATCTATCTATCTATCTATCTATCTATCTATCTATCTGAGAGAAGACTGTGAGGCGAAGAACCAAGAACTTTCGGACAGTAAGTAACTCTCTCTCTCTCTCTCCTTTCGTGTGTAAAACACAAATTTTGATAGGGTCATGCTCAAAATAAGCAGTATAAATGTACGTGGCTTGGGGTCGCCTTGGAAACAAGAGTATCTGTTAAACGACATCAAATCACAAAATCTGCATGTTATAGCCATCAGCGAGACCAGACTCCACAGCCCGCGGGCCCTCCAGCACATGTTCGGCGGACATTTCAACATTCATTTTTCTCCGTGTCTGCCGAGAATGGGTAGAGGAGGCACCGCGGTGCTTCTTCGGAAGAGTTTGGACCTCAAAGTAAAAGCAATGGGTGTACTTTTCGACTGATAGCAGTTTATGCACCGTCTTTAACAGGCCGGCCAGATTTCTATCGACGTCTAGAGGTTTTCTTGGGAACGTCTCGACCTTTACTTTTAGTGGGGGATTGGAACGCTACCCTGGACACGCATCTAGATTACGCAGGCAGCGATAGCAATAGAAAGGGATGCAAAAGCCTCAAAGACCTGCTCAGACGTTTCCAACTGTCTGACAGGTACCGACTGGACCACCCGAATGTGCCAACGTAGACATGGAGTAACCGCATCGGGTCGTCCAGATCGTACTTAGATAGGGTATTCTGTAGGACAGTGGATAAGGATAGAGTAGGTTGTCCACAATTCCACATAGTCAGCTACACAAACCACAAATTTGTCACTTGTACGCTTGACTTAGATAAGACACATAGACAGGGTCCCGGTTACTGGAAGCTGAACGCGTCGTTCACGGCACGCCAGACTTACAGGGACCGGATTAGCACTTTAGTTAAGAGAGCATTAACGGGTGCCATCAACAACAGATGGTGGTATGCCCTCAAAAAAGCAATCAAGTCAGAATCGGTTAGGTACAGTAAGGCCCTAGCGTTAGACCGAAATAGAATAGAGGGAGACCTAGTTAAGAAATTAGAAGAGGCACTTAGTATTGGCATCGCGTCCAACGTAGTGGCGGCGAGGTTGGCCCTCGACCAACACTTCAACGCCAAGCACGAAGGATGCGTTGTCAGAGCTAGGATGCGTGCTCTGAGGGACGAGGGAGTTGGAGCGGCCCGAGAGGCCCGAGTAGCGGAGGCGCAACGAGGCAACAGAGCCACCATTAGGTCTCTGACAGATGAAGAAGGGCGCGAATTACTCGAGCCTGAAAGTATGTGCGAGGCCTTTCAACAGCACTTTGCCCGACTGTTCGAGACAACTGGTGGGTCAGAACGCAGAGTAGACTTTAGTGCCTACCTGCATGGCCTGCCACGACTCTCAGCAAGAGAGGCGGAGTGTTGTGAAAGACCCACCACAGCCGCGGATGTACGGGATGCGAAGGCAGGCTGCAAGGGAGACAAGTCGCCAGGCTTGGATGGCCTGCCCTACGAACTTTATTGTCATATGCCAGATTTGTTTGGAGGCGTCTTGGCAGCTGTCTACTGCAACTGGCAGCAAAACGGGAGCATCCCCGTCTTTGTAAAGCGAGGAGCAGTGGCACTACTAAAGAAAGACCCAAACAAGGGGAACGTCATAGATAATTTTCGGCCCATCACTCTGCTCAACGCAGATTTGAAAATTTTGGCCAAAGTGTTAGCCGAGAGGTTGGCGCTTGTCATCGAGAAACTAGTCGACAGGGCGCAGACGTGCGCCGTGCCGGGTAGGAGTATCCATGACAACCTCCATCTGATCCGCTACATCATGGACAGGGTAGTTAAGGAACCTGGCATGGGTGGGGCGCTGATCAATTTGGATCAATCAAAAACCTTCGATAGGGTAGACCATCACTACTTGGAAGCCGTCCTCATAGCGGCTGGTTTCGGTCCCGTCTTCCGCTCGGTAGTTCGCGTAAACGGTCATCTATCCAGATCCTTCGGCATCATGCGTTCGGTTCGTCAAGGATGCCCCCTCTCGGCCCTTCTGTATGTATTGACTCTTGAGCCTCTACTGCGGAAGCTGGCGACGTTGACGGGCATCCCACGAGAGCTGGGATGTGGGACGAGCGTGTCTGCATACGCGGACGACGTCACCGTCATAGTGTCGAGCCAAAAGCACATCGAGCTGGTCGGCGAGAGACTAAAAGAATACGAAGCGGTAACGGCAGCAAAAATTAACCGGGATAAGTCAGTGGGCTTGCGGCTCGGCACCTGGAGAAGCAAGCCCATGCCGTCTAACAGCGTCTCCACTGTGGGACGCTGGACCGACGGGCCGGTTAAATTGCTTGGAGTCTGGTTCGGTCCGGACCTCCAAATGGAGAAGAACTGGGGCGAAATAACGACTAGGGTGGTCACTCTCATCCGGCAATGGGCCGAGAGGAAGCTATCCCTAAAAGGTCGGGCGGAGGTGGCGAACGCGTACATTGCATCCGTCATCGAATACCGTCTGACTGTCGTGCCTTGTCCCGACCCTACCATCACCAAACTGGAATGCATACTCTTCCGCTTCTTGTAGAAGGGAAGCGTTCCGATGGTTAGGCGATCCATTTGCTGTCAACAGCCGCTAAATGGAGGGCTGGGTATGCCGTAGTTGATGATGCGCAGACATGCGCTGAGACTGCGACATCTCCGGCGCTTCATAGACGACGGTGAACAGGTGTGGTCGCCGTTTGTGCGGCGCGCTTCCCCGCAGCTCGTCTCCTTAGCCGAACTGTAGTCGTGGATTAAACAGAGACCTAGGCTCGACGAATGGCACCGCGAGTGTCGCGTTGCTCTCAAGCAACTCTGCCGTGCGGGACCAATCTTGTGCAACTTTGATTCCACAAAAGCGTTCTATAGAGGATTAGTGGAGGGGAGGTGCGACGACGAAATCGGGCAGAATCTGGGCGTCGATGAGGAACACCTGACCCGCCTGTTCAGGACAACTTTCGGGCCGGGACCTATGGACAACCACCAGAGATCCCTGGCCTGGCAGTGCTATCGAGAAGCATTACCCGTTCGGGATAAGCTGTACAGGCACGGTTCGAGACACACCGGACCGACCTGCCCGAGATGCGGTCAGAGCGACGAAACCGTTCTGCACGCACTCGTGCAGTGTCCAAAGATTTCCTACCTGTGGGCTTATGCCGAACGGCTGCTGTCACGTGTGGGACGAGTCCGCCTGTCAGCCGAGTCTATTGTGCAAATTGCTCCGCCACCGTCCCTCAACAGGGAAGGCAAGGCAGTGTTCATCATACTGGTGGCCATGGTGAAAGAATGTGTGTGGTGGACCCGAGCGAAAGGATTAGAGACGAAAACTTACCTCTGTGGCCAATCGCTCATCAACTTTTTCAAGTATCACTTGAAAAGGAAGGTGAGAATGGAGAGACAGTTTTTGTCTCGTGAAAGTTTCATTAAAAGGTGGGTGAATGTAGCAAAGATAGTGCGTGCGAGTGACGATACCTCTTTGAGCATGATCCTATAAATCGAGAAAAAAAAAAAAGAGAGAGAGAGAGAGAGAGAGAGAGCACTTTGCTCTCATGTGTCTATTCCCTGCTGAGGTTACCGTGGTCTTTTCCGTAGGCTTTTCTCTCCATGGATAAACCTAATGTTACCCCATTTTACACAATTGACATTTTCTGTGATATACGATACCCTTTTTTTTTTTGCCCCTACCGATCCCTTTTGATAGGATCTGTTAATTTTTATTTTACCTTTTTTTTATTTTTATTTTTATTTTTACTTTATTTTTTTTTAAAGAAAAGCTCTACAGTTGTATTTGTCCCCTCTGTGTGCAGCCCTGTGTGGCTAATAAAAGAAAGTTATTTATCTATCTATCTATCTATCTATCTATCTATCTATCTATCTATCTATCTATCTGTCTGTCTGTCTATCTATCAATTTATCTATCTATGTATATGGCAACGAAAGCTATACTAAAACCTATACAATATAAATTCTTGATTTACTGGAATTATTTTCGCTTCGAAAAGAAGGGAGAGAAGCACTTAGGGGCAAATTGCAACAGCCGCGTCTCTGAATAAGTAAGAAGAGGAGATAATCTCAAGTATTCAACATTAATCGAATTGTTAGAAAGGATCACAAAATTACTGCAGAGCTTAATGATCACCTCGAGAATCCAGTTTCCACAAAAGTTGTTTGCCGGGAGCTGCAATCAGAAAACCACTACTTTAAAAAACAAACATTGCAAAGCGTTTAGAGTGGAGTAAAAACCTACGGAATTGGTAGCAGTGGAAGAATGTTATTTTCCCCGGACGAGTTCTCCTTTACCTTATTTCCGACCACCGGCCGAGTATTCGTGTGGAAACAGCCAAAAGAAGCATTTGAACCAGACTGCTTTCTTCCAACTGTTAAACATGGAGGAGGATTTGTGATGATCGTGGGGGGGGGGGGGGGGCTATACCTTGGAAATCCGGCGGCCCAATGGATTTCCTTCATGGTAGAATTAATAGTCAAGACTATTTAAGCATTTTATCTGACCAAATTCATCCTATGGTTGCGGAAGTTGAACAGCTTATCTGGCTACCACATTCCCCAAATCTCAATATTATTGAATACGGTGCATTTTAGAAAAACAAATAAGGAGTCCATATCCTCCACCACCATCACTACAAGAACTGGAGACTGTTTTAGCTGAAGAATGGACAAAAATTGTTTTGGAAACAATTCAGACTTTGTACGGGTCCATACCTCGTAGAATTCAAGCTGTAATTACTGCCAAAGGCGGTCCTACCCCATATTAAAATAAATTTGTTCGAAATTTTAAAGTGTTTCCATTATTTTGTCCAACCCCTTTATAAATATATATATATATATATATGATTTTGAGGAACCAATTGAAATGGTGTGGTCATATTGTTCGAATGGCAGATGGCCACATGCCGAAACAGCTGTTTTATGGTTAGCTTGCAGAGGGGAAACGTTATCGGTGTAAATCTAAAAAGAGGTTTAAGAACGGCATAAGGATTACTATGAAGTCACTTGGAATGGTTCCAGAAGATATAGAAACCCTTGCTTCAGATCGAGTTGGAGGGCAAACAAAGGCGTGGAGTGGAGTGAAAGCATTTGAAGGGGCTAGGATAACGCAAGTAAGACTGAAAAGAGATCTATGGAAGAATGTAACGATCGAGAAGTTGAATGACAATGACCTTTTTGTGTACACAGTTTGTGACAGACCATACCTGTCTTTTGCTGGCCTCAAATCTCATCTGCGAACGCATAGAAAACGAACCTTCAACTATTCTGCCTATATGTCTGTGCACACCTTTGAATGCAGTGTGTATGCCAGAAGGTTTGCAAATTCAACGGAGGCCTCAAAAGAAATTTTAAGATACACAAAGAACAGAACTTATCTGCAGCTCTTGGTGGCCCAAACCGGAGGTGCAATCTGTGTGGGTGTCACAGGAGGTGGTCAAACTCTGCATAGAGAGTAGACAACCACCATATATATATATATATATATATATATATATATATATATATATATACATACATACACGTATGTATGTATGGTATGTATGGTATGCATGTATGTATATGTTTATATATATACGCACATAGGGAACGTGAGCTAGTGAGTGAGTGAACAAGTGAGTGAGCTAAGAAAGGAATATGGGGACAGTCAAATTAATAGTCGGGTGTAACTTAAATAGTATGTGTGTGTGCATATGAATGCACATTCACACAAAAATACTC
Source organism: Octopus bimaculoides (assembly GCF_046866305.1). Lineage (NCBI taxonomy): Eukaryota > Metazoa > Mollusca > Cephalopoda > Octopoda > Octopodidae > Octopus > Octopus bimaculoides. The sequence goes on along the minus strand of NC_142932.1, from coordinate 100,071,047 downwards.
ATATACACACTACACTCATGCATATGCCCACGCACGCACGCGCGCACATACACATGCTCACACATATATAGCTACCATTATCTGTCACAACCAGCAACCCATAGCTTCGTTGCAGTATTAATAGACTGGTGTTATGATATATATATATATATATATATATATATATATGTATGTATGTATGTATACATACACATACACACACGCACACATACACACATATATATGCATATACGTATAAACACCGTACTTGTGTGCTTATTACATTATGTGATAACTTCTCGTATTTCTATATTACTTCAGCATAACTCCACCCTTCCCTGTTCTCCTATGTTTTTCTCTTTTCTTTCCCCTTCCATCACTATTCCTTTTTTTTAAAACCCTGCTTCTCGTAAAGAAGGAGCAGGCTAATGTGTAAGTTAGCACAGTGAAAAACACCCTTAGAATTCTAAGGGGATTTGCGGCATATAAGTTAAGGAGTGATATACCGAATAACGTATGCAAAACATTCGAAATTAACTGAAATTTCCCTCTTATTTTGCAGCTTAGTTTGCCAAGAAACCGTCCAATGAAGTTCATAAAATCTAATAAATCAGTGTCCCACGATAAAAGGGCGGAGGCGGCTAGGCTAAAAAAAAAAGGGTGGGGGGGGGGGGAAGAATTCTAAAGTTTCGAGTAGGACCCTTTACTGAGAGACTATTTTAAGCAGCATAATGTTAAATTCTCCAATGCTGGTTTCTGTGTAGAGAACACATATAGTTTAGTAGAGGCAAAAATAGATTTTAATCAATAGAAATTAAAGCGGTAATGACAAGAAACGTTATGGGGCATTAATGACAGTTCTTCACATGAAGGACTAGAAAGAGAATTTTGAAATTTAAATTGACCTAAAATTGATCTAAAATTGATCTGAAATATAAATTGATCTACAATTACAAGGCAGTGGAAAGTGAATCTGACCTTTGATAAATGTTAGGACAACTCCATAGACTCTACCCCAACGAAGTATTATAGCCGAAAGTGGTTATCAACTATTTGCACTTCAACGCCCACGTTTCGCCAAATGGCATTTTACAAACGTCCTCTTTCTCACGTTTTGCAAAATAAAGCCAAAAAGTACAATAGATAAATAAATAAATAAATAAATAAAAAATAGGAATAAAATAAAATTAATCAAAAACGCAGCATATTATTTTAATCTAACAAAGTTAATTTTGCGCAATGGCTTATCTATATTTTCTTATATTATCCCCTTTGTTAAATTTTTATGGCGAAAACTAAAAAAGTGGGGACTTGTATAATAACAGTTGAATTCTTGCTCACAGATAGCACAATGTCTTGTAGAAATTTTAATTCGGAGAAAGATTTCATTGAAAACGGGTTTTTTTAAATATGCTGTTACATTTGGCTTAAATATTATATAAAAAAAAATCCCAGCACCTCTGAACCCATGCGCTCTCATTGCGACCCTACAGGACCCTCTTGTGAGCTCACAACACCCTCAAAGAGGTGCTACTGCCCAGGTTGGAAATCATTGTATAACATATTTACTAGTTCCTAGAAAAACTCAGAGGAAATAGTTTTGATGTAAAGATTATTCACTTAGACAATTTACAGTAAGAACATTGTAGATTTTCTTAGGGTACGTTCTGTATGACGAAACATTTAGTTGAGTGCAGGATAACAGATCAATAATAATTGTTAATCAGACATAGGTATATCAGAAAAATTACCAGACTAATCAATACAGCCTATCATAAGATCCGGTCCTTGTTACGGTGTGGTGGCTTATGTGCCACAATAACCCTGAAAATTATGCCAGCTATGCTGAGAGAACCTCCAGTGCTGGACAGGTTAAAGGACAAAAGCCAGATAAATATGGACCGCCTCTTCCTAGAGGTAACATTGGACCAACACCTCTACCTACAGAAAAAAGTGGCAGAAGAATCGGTGACAATTCAAAACCAACAAAACCTGAGAGAGAAAAAGAAAAAAAATCGAGAATTGAGAAAAATCATCGATGTCCCTTACCCTATAAGGAGCAAGGCGCATGAGTAAATAAATATATCTTTCTGTCTTCTGTCGCTGCTATAAAAGTCTTTGTTCTTTGGAGCTAGATGGTCTTCTGCCTCTACCATCGGGACACTCCAGATCCACTCGTCTCTCTATCCCTCACCGGACTTGTTATGTTCATAGGCTCTTTGGTTGGGAAGTAAGCTTCTTACCATAGTCACGCCTGCGCCTAGAAGTGCGTGAACGAAATTTGATAAAGGGATACAAATCCAATTTTTTAGGAGGATGTTCAAAACGTTTTCATTGCAACCCTAAACATTTTAGAGATTGCGCTTGCACCCCATCCCACTGAACTACATGTTCTCGAGCCTATGTCAAAAGGGTTAATGTGTCAGTGACCCCAGTATTCCACAGACACTCAAAATCAGCCTGGCAGGGCATGTGCTAAATCTGGGCCTTTATATAACAGGCGCAGGCCATCTGATGTGTTCCCATGCAGTTTCTGAGTACTCGATTTCATCCAGAAGGCTCGAGTAGACACGAGGCTATGATTAAACACATTTGCCTCCGGAATCGTAGCATACCTTTTCCCCAGTCTGCTATGCCTACGTCTATATACACATCGTCGCACACACACACACACACACACACACACACACACACACACACACACACATACACACACACATTCATGAACGTTTGCATGTTCACTCAGTCCTGTACAGGGGTATGCATATGTATACATGTACATGCATATATATGCACAGACACACATACACGCACACAAGCACACACAAATACAAAGACACACATATGCATGCGCATAGACATGCATTCATACGCACGAACGTATTACATATACACCTCCACACGTATACATACACACACTTATACACGCATGCGAATTCGTATGCACACAGATACACATGCGCACATTTACACACATGTACCCAAATACGTACAGACATACAAATATACGTACACAAACATATACATACACATAAACACACACAACGTAAATCTACACACACATCCACACATCCTTACATACACTTATGATGGCGGTGGTATTGGTGGTGGTGGTTGTGGTGGCGGTGGTATTGGTTGTGGCAGTAGTAATGGTGGTAGCAGTGGAGGCGGGGTATTTTGGTGGTGGTATGGTAACAATTGTAGTTAGCAAAAGGCCTAACTACACACACACACACACACACACAAGATAGTCCTCCACCACCACCAACAACAACAACAACAACAACAACGCCAGTATCAACACCGCCATTAACACTATCTAGGATTCTTCTCCTGCACCCAAAGGAAATATAACTGAGCTCGAGGTGAAAGCTGAGGTGGGACAGAGAGGTGAGATTAGTTCAGCCAACCACACTGACCTGCTGCTGAATGGCAACCTCGGGGTAAATTGGTTTGGACGGTGGGACAAAGGGTGAGATAGAAATTGACAGAGAAGTAAATAGATAGATAGATAGATAGATAGATAGAGAGAGAGAGAGATAGATAGATAGAAGAGAAAGGAGAGAGGGAAGGGGACGATCTTGTCAGTTATATATGTGTGTACACAGTTGATGTACTTTGTGTATCTATGTGTGTATGTCTGGTAACGTGTGAGTGTAATAATGTGTGTTTGTGTGTATATAGAAATGTGTATGGCTACTAAAGTGTGAATTGAAGTTTGTTTACTTGTCTGTATGTACTAATCTCTGTGCCTTTATGGCCTAATGTGAGTGTTTTTGTGTGGGTAATTGTGTATGTTTATATGTGTGTGTGTATGTGCCATTGTGCAAGTACATGTGTATAACGCGTGCATGCATGTGTGAATACGTGCACGCTTCTATGTCTGTGTTTCTAATTGCAGATGTCGTTCTGTAATTATGTAGTTATGTGTGAATATGTTTTACTGCATTTGCATGTGTGCGTGTGCGTGCGTGTGTGTGTGTGTGTGTGTGTGTGTGTGTGTGTGTGTGTGTGTGTGTGTGTGTGTGTGTGTGTACACGCGCGTTTTGCACGTGTATTTGCAAATTCTAATGACCTGTTTCTCGCTTCAGAGTCTGTCAAAGAGCAGCAGAGAAAATTCCAAACCTGGAAGCATTGTTCAGAGTTCAAAAAGCCTAAAGGTCAACATTGTAAAGACCAAAGTACTGGATAATAAGAGGAGTACGAAATCCTACTGGCCTCGGGGAAGTGGTCTTGTTTGATATGTAGGAAAGGAGTTGGTAGGAACTCCACACTGTGTACACACGGCGCACACAATATACAGTTGGCTATCTGGAAGATTGACGGAGAACTAATAATTCAAATACATTAGACATACAGAAATACTTAACGGTTTGAGGCACCCATGAAAAGAAGTCTCTAAATTGCTCAAATGGATGACTTGACTTAGAACAATAGTTCCTATCACCTAGGTGAACTATTCAAATAGAACTGGAGTTGGTTGTGGCGATAGAATAGTAATAGAGTGAGAGTAAAGAGATTAGAGGAACCTGTGATATAAGGTCTCTAAGCTGTGCAAATGTGCAAATGTGTGACTAGACATAGTTAATAGTTTCTGCTATCTAGGAGATGTTTGTAGCGATAGAACAGTAGCGAGTGTGTGTTATGACAGATGCAAAAGAATATTTGGTAGTTAGAGGAACTTATAGTGTAAGGTTTCAAAGTTGCTCCCATGTGTAGATGTGTGACTAAGCATAGTCAATAGTTCCTGTTACCTAGATAATTGTAGTCAAGAAGAGAAAAGCAGCACCCGTGGCCCATCGTTTTCTTAGGATCCCCGAGATTAGTAGAAGGAAGGGAAGATATCCTGAAAGTAGAAACCTGACCGGAATGCTTACAACATATTGAAATCTGCTAACGGTACCCAAGTACCGGTTGACGGATTAAAGCTATCAGCCGAGAACTCAGGGGGCGAACAACTGGAACATATATTGCACTTTCCAAAACTTTCACTAGTCTACTGACATTGGACTGATACTCATTTTAGCGACTTCCAAAATACTGAAAGCCCAAGTTGACTTCAGTGGAATTTGAAGTCACAGTGCAGATAGCTGAAAAAATACTACAAAAGTATGTCCCCCTATGCTAGAACTACTCTGCCAGTTCGCCAAATATGCTAAGTGTAATAAGCACATCATAGGAGCACCCATAAAATTTAGCCTCTCAACCAATCATAGTTGATAGTTTCTGTTATCTAGGTGATGTATTTAGTCCTGCAGACGGTTGAGAGTGTTAGTATCGTCTGTGAAATTGAAGTAGAAACTCAAGGAACACTTACGTCTATTGGTAACAAACAGTTTTTTTATGCAGACTGTACGAAACACGTAAAAGAATTATGATGATCCAAATTTGTGAGCCAAAAAGAGTTTATTGTTGTTGGTTATGTTGCTAAATTGTAGTTTTGTAACAAAAAAAACATAAACGCAGAAAAGGCTGTCTGCTTCGATGGAAGTTGAAGGGATATTGCTGGGGACGAAGAATAACTTCTGCATATTAACAGTTCTATGTTCCGTAATTTCAATAATTTTCATGCCTTTTACAATATTTTTTTTTCTTTAAATCATAAAATCATAAAATAGTCGAATGCTTTCTCGATTATTTCAAACACCTTTATTAATGACAAAGTTTAATCGCTTTTGTACGAACGTTTCTTTTGATGAGGTCTATACTTCCATTATTCTGTATTTGAATTCAGAAAAGAAAGTTGAATATTCTTTCAAACGGTTTCTTTGCGATAGCAAAATTAGAAATGAGTTAAGTACATCTAAAATTAAAATGAGATTATTGAAAATACTTCTATCCAATCAGATGCCTATTTCTTGGCTGTTGGGTTCTTTTCTTCCCACATTTTCTCAGCAAGAGGGACATTGGAGTATTTTGTTAAAGAAGTTTGCACCTTTTTATCAAGTTTTTCAGCTTTAGTTTTAATTGGTTCCAATGCTGATAAAACAGCATGAATAGCATGAAGTTTATTGTCTGAAAATCTGAGAGGTTGCTTCTTATCGATCATAACGTTTGCAAAGCAACTTTTAAGAACACAAAATCTCTCTAATATTGCAAATAAACTATTCCATCTTGTCTCAGTATCATTGAGTAATGACAATTCATGGGTATTGTCTTCTTTAACATATTTCTGATGCATTGCATTTTTTGTAGGAGACCTTCGAAATGAATAGGCACGTTTTTTCACTTTTTAATGACATAGCCATCGCTGTTTTTCTTCAGCGAGAGTATCTTCTGCAATGGGAATTATTCCACTTAGTTTAGTTCACTGTAGATCGACATAATTGTTAAACACATTCATAATTACAGAATCTACATTTTGATCATTATAGTCAAATGTACCGTCAAACTCATCATTGCAAACGTCATTAGTTAAATTAACCTAACTGCAGTTTGATTAAGCTTTTTTTCTATAAAGAACCACATGAAGTCCATGTTCACAGAACCGTCTAAAGGTATGGGCAAACTAAGCTGTTGCCCATATTTAACCATATTCAGAATAAGTCATGTAGTTATGTAGGTTTGGCAGTTTATCCATTTTGTCTCCTTGCTGGGGGATTAAGTGACTATGAAATCATCTATAATTCTTATGTGAAATGTGGAGAGGCAGAACTTTACAGTTTTTATTAGTTAAATATTTATATAGCTTAATTTTGATGTAAAAGATAAGGCAGACACTCGATGGTGTAATTTGTAACAGTCATTTGCAATGCGATAAACATGAAGTCTGAGTACGTCAAAGGGTATGTTCTCTTTGTATCCTAGATTACAGCTTATCATGTAGTTCCCTATATGTGTGTGTGTGGATGTCCGTGTGTGTATATGTGTGTGTATGCGTGTATGTGTGTGTATGTATGTTATGAGTGTGTGTATGTATGTGTATGTTTGTGTATGCGTGCGTGCGTGTGTGTGTGTGCGTGTACGTGCGTGCGTGTGTGTGTGTGTGTGTGTGTGCGTGTGCGTGTGCGTACGTGCGCGCGCGCGCGATTAATTCAGTAATAATTTCGAATTGATTCCAACAAGTTGCAGCTTGTTAGAATAAAAGTAAATGAATTTCGGAAACTCTGTTTGCTATACACATTTAGATTATTATGTAGAGTACATACATACATACATACATACATACATACTACCAACAGATTTGCACAAAAACCTAGAAATACTCGGTTTCACGAAGAAAGAACAAAAGAAACCGACGCGGAATTTTAATGGTACAATGAAGATTTGTAATTACGGAGATGTACTTGCCTAGCAAGTGACCTAATCTAAGATCGTGTGCTGAAACAAAAGCAATTGCAGCGTGGAAGGTGTTTATAAGCCATTTAAAAACAAACAAAAACCGTTAGATTCACTTCAACATTTAAATTTAATTTGCCAAAATATTTTCTCCTTACATTTTATTGTTGTAGTTAATCATCCAATATGGCGGCGCACGTTGTTGATGTTTTCTTCAAATTTTGTTTTCCATCTATGTTGTTTCCGTTTAGTAATTTCGTTATTTTGTTCACTGTAGATTTCTCCTAGGTGTTCTTTAAAAGTCATAGCGGCTGTGTATATAAGAGTATTAATATTCCGGTAATTAACATCGCATGATTCCTTGTGCTCTCCAGCAACATCGTTGATAACCTTACACATTAGATCGGTCGGATTTTATCTCACTCGTGTTGGGAATTGTTGCTCAACGAAAGCTTTGAGAAAGTAGCAAAATTTTTAGCGAATTGTAATTATAAAATGTCTTTGAGCTGGATGTATTCCGCAGTCTTCGCTACTGAGTCAGCTAAATTTGGAGACAGACTCGAATTTAGCGATGGCGGGAGCGGTGGTTTGTCTACATTATTTTTTACGCTGCTTCTGGCAGATTTTGACCCATTTTCAGTGTTTTGGGAGGATCAAGGACCAGTTGATTTTTTTTTACAAAAGATGCTTCATGTCAGAGCTGTTTCCCCGTGAAGGTATTTAAGTTGAGATGAGCTTCGTCCCAGTGTTGTTTTAATCGCTTCATGTATCCGATTGGAGGGTCATCTCGGGCTTTTTCATAGCACCGAAGTAAATCTTGGTTTAGTTGTTGAGTCCAAGTAAAATGAGAACACTACTTACGTCTTCTGTTTTCATCGGTGGTGACATTGTTAGTTTCATCTGTGGTGGTGTTAGGTTCAGCCATAATCGTGTTAGCGAGATTCCACGTGGTGTAGATGTTTATTTAAAATCTGTCCAGGATAGCGCTAAAATGGCGAGTAAAAGGTGTTTCTCTTATTAGTTGTTGGAGAAATAAACCAGTTACCGATTTAGGCTGGAGAAGTCGGCATATTTCTAGAGGAAGGCGTTCAAAACGGACTTTTTAAACGGTCATCTACACCTGCACGTCCGATGTTGACGGTGCCATTATGTATGTATGTATGTATGTATGTATGTATGTATGTATGTATGTATGTATGTATGTATGTATGTATGTATGAGTGTGTGTTTGTATGTATGTATATAGTTTTATATACATGTTTGTATGTATGTGAGTGTGTATGTGTGTATCACCGTGCAATTGTATGCATGAATGGCTACATATTTAAAGACGCAGGCATGGCGGAAAAGTTGAAAAGTTCGCTTCAAAACCATGAGGTCATAGTTTCGATCTCACTTCGTGGTATTTGGGGCATATCTCGGGTCGACCTAAACCTTCTAAGGGAAAATGGATGCACGGAAACGATAGAGATTTGCATGTTAGCTTGATTTGCATCCGTAATTCAAACTACCTTGCTTCTTTTAAACTGTTATGCTGATTTACCCGAGCATTATATCTAGAATATACGTATCAGTGGAATTCTCATTCGCTTATATTATCGTTGAATGAGAAGGTAGTTCAGTTGATGGACACAATTGAAATAATCATTGTCAAGACAGATGAAGATCGATTTATTTTTTTTTGCCGAAGACAGTTGGCCTTTGGAGTTGATATTTTTGCTTATTTGTTGTGCATTAATAATTTCCTCAATATGCAAAACCTGTTTGCATTAAACGCATTATAGGACCAACCACTCGCCGAACTTTTGAAACAGCTGTAAAGCTATATCTTGTTGTAATATGAATATGTATGTTACATCGCATGTAAATTAATTACTGTCACCCATAATTGTGTGTTCGTCTTTGGCCTATTTATTACTCGTTCGAGCTAGGCAATTTTTATGGGCAGTCCCTGTTCAGCTTGACTATTTTTATCTTGATTAGGAAGTAAGAGTTTAAGAATGTCACCAGTGAGAGCACTGATTCAGTGCCTATCTATCTATCTATCTATCTATCTATCTATCTATCTATCTATCTATCTATCTACTTACATGTATGCATATATACATTTATATGTATGCATACACACACACACACACACACACACACACACAAACACACGTGCGTGCAACACATTTTGGTCGGTTAACTTTCTTGCTACCCTGGAGTTTTACTTGTGTACTCACAGGGTTATCAGGCAACTTGTAAAGTGTGTCGTGTGTGTGTGTATATATGTATGTGTGTATATGTTTCTGCATGTGTATGTCTCTGTGTGTATGTATATATGTGTATGTCTTTGTATTAGTGTGTGCACATAGAGGTGCCTTTATCCTTATGTCAGTAGAGGTAGCTGTCAGCGGGGGTATTTGTAGGAAGTAGAATATGATCCTTTGTTGGTCCCTTAACTACAGTATTTGTTTAGGGGTGTTTGGACAAAAATCTAGTTTAATCCTCTAAACTAATCCCATTGTAATCTTACTTAATCTCCTTTATGTTATGGTGTTGAGGTGTTTTGTCCTCTCAGTGTAAGCCTGCGTGCGTGCAGGTGTTTGTATATGTGTGTATATATGTACGCATATCTATCTATCTATCTATCTATCTATCTATCTATCTATCTATCTATCTATCTATCTATCTATCTATCTAGAGAGTCACTTACTGTTATAGTTTCTGCAATGACAATATTGACCAAGGTTACCGTGGTCTTTTCCGTAGGCTTTTCTTTCCACGGCTAAACCTAAACTGTCCTCCCTTCTTTTTACACGAGAACATTACTGTGATACACGATCCCTATTGATCGTTTTTTTTTCTCTCGGTCCCTTTTGATCGAACTCCCCCCTTTTTTCCTTCCTACGATCCCTTTTGATCGACACCCACCCCTACTTTTTTTTTTCTCTTCCTTCCCTCTCCTAAAACGAAAAGCTCTACATTGTATTCGTCCCATCTTTGTTGAGCCCTGTGTGGCTAATAAAAGAAATGTATGTATGTATGTATCTATCTATCTATCTATCTATCTATCTATCTATCTATCTATCTATCTATCTATTTATTTATCAATCTGTCTGTGTATCTGTCTGTCTGTGTATCTATCTATCTATCTATCTATCTATCTATCTATCTATCTATCTATCTATCTATCTATCTACATACAGGCACGTACTTTTGTGTGAATATATCTTTATAATATAATATAATATAATATAATATAATATAATATAAATAATATATTATATGTGCATATATATCGCTTAGGCATTGCAATACTAATAACTAGGTTTAGAACTCAATGTACATATGCTTGAGAACGAATTGTTAGTGGAGTAAAGAGCGGTTATAAGAAAAAGGAGATAACAAATGAATAAACGGTTATCTTATGAACTTCAACAGCTGTAAGCTAAGGAAGTTCATAAAGATAATCTTTTATTACTTTGTCATCCCTAATTTCTATCATATATATATATATATATATATATATATATATATATATATATATATACGTATATGTATGTATTGTTTTATAAATGACAATATATGTATTTATGTGCAACTATTAGCTTCATGTGCTGAGAGCATGCCAAACAGTGCGTTTTAACACGTCTGGTATCCTAGCATAATCATCATACACTGCCCATATGGCATAATTCGTTATAACATATGGGTAGCGTCTGATGAATGTGCTAGGATACCAGGCATGTTAAAAATCTCTGTTTGGTATGCTCTCAGCACATGAAACTAATAGTAGCACACAAATATCATACATTGTGTTTATCAAATAATATTTATCTGTCACTTTTTTGCTGCTCTTACCATCACGGAACAGTACACTATATGTATACATACATACATACATACATACATACATACATACATACATATACATATATATATATATATATATATATATATATATATATATATATATATATATATATATATATATATATATATAAGTATGTATGTATATATATATATGTTTGTGTGTGTATGTATATATATATATATATGTATGTATGTATGTATGCATGTATGTATGTATGTATGTGTGCGTGTATGTATGTATGTATGTATGTATGTATGCATGTAGAAGGTTGAAAAGGAACACACGAGTTCATATGTATAAGGAAAAAAGTCACGGTAGAAAATGCTAAAATAATTTTATCATAAAAAACATTTTAGTACCGGTTTCAGTCATCGAGACTTTTTCAACTCTAGGTATGGAAAACACTTAAATTTTTAAAAAATTAGATGAAAAGTTTTTTAAAAGAATACATGCATAGTATTCAAATACAAGGGGCATTTTCCTTGTCTCTGCCTGTCTCTGCCTGTCTCTGCCTCTCTTGTTTACTCTTGTGGGTTCGAACCCACACGAGTAAACAAAAGAGACAGAAAAGTCGCAATGACTGAAACCGGTGCCAAAATGTTTTGTATGATAAAATCTTTTAGCATTTTTACCTTGACTTTTTCCTTAAATGTGTGTGTGTGTGTGTGTGTGTGTGTGTGTGTGTGTGTGTGTGTGCGTGTGTATGAGCGCGCGCATGTGCGTAATGTGTTTGCTGTGAGAAAAAAATTTTCGCAATTCCATGTTCCACTAAAAAAAAAAAAAATAGAAAACATTTTGGATCCCGCGTCCTACCACAATTTTCCCAGACCTCATTTGTGGGGCTTATACCCTACTGGTGTAGATGGAATGACAATGCGATTACGATAACACAGGACATAGTCTAGAGTAACCGAAATATCTTCTCTCATTGAGGAATATTTAGAGAAATTTTGATTCGACGTTCTCTGCCAACCACAACCAAGGAATCGAAGGATCTCAGTGAAACGAAGTCGAGTATCACTGAATCGGGAGGCTTCCTGTTAAAATAACAAGAAAGAAAAATCGACGTAAGGTGAGCGTTTTACTTCTGTGATGTTTAGTGTCGTTAATATAACGACGAAGTACAACATTCTAACATTGAGCTATCGTACTAGAATTTTTTGAGAGGAATTTCTCGGGACTATGAGTAAACTGATGTATTTTATAATCCGTCACAATAGCGAAACTTCAATTGAATAGGTCTACTTGTTGAATTGTTTAACAACCTAATACAAAAAATAGCTGAAGCGTCTAAGACAGTCTCAACATAGCCTTGTTCTGGTTTAAACAAACGTCTTGAGGACAGGGTGGCTACCTTATTCTGACATTGCACTAAATCTAAATGCGAAGAATCGGTAAATCAGTATTGATTACTTTTGTTGTAAGTTCAGAGAACAGCATCTGTTGAAAGGGAGAGTATAGCTCAAAGTGACTCGTATACAGTCGTTCACTTGAATTTTGATTCATATTGTAATTAGTAGGTCAGTTGCTACATCAAAATTTGAAATGAATCACGAATAGTGCTACATAGCACCAAGCATGGAACGAAAACTGGCAATGTCTGTAAGGAGGAAAACTTCATTACAGCTGACAGTCGATCAGGGACCGGTTTGATAGCATTAGAACTGGAAATATATCCCATTAGACAAGGAACCTGGGTCATTGACCATAATACGTTGTTAAGGTTGCTTCAGGTATAACTTCTTGTGTTTAGCTTATCCATTTCTGTTTTAAATTATCCCAATATTCAAATTTATCATCAATTTTATCATTAGTAAATTACCTGGCACCGTTGCTTAAGAAGACAATATAATTCATGCAATTGGTAAGCCAATTCACGATATATGTTTGCTATAATTGCTATAAATGCTGGTTAAATACTTCATCAAAATTAATGCTTCCCAGGCAACGAATTTGAAAAACACGTGACTGATAATTGGAAGCATTCGTATTTGAAATTGTAGTTGATCAGTGTTTTATGCAGTTACTCTTTATTTTTAATTTTCTTTCGGTGGTAATGGTGGTGGGGAAGTATTAGTCGATCCAATCAACTTCGGTACTTGACTGGTACTTTATTTTATCGACTCCCAAGAAGGCAAAAGTTGAGTCTGGTAGGATTTGAACTTAGAACATAAAGTGACAGAAGAAATACCACATGATATTTTGTCCGACGATTTATCGATTCCGCGAAACTGCTGCTGTTGAATTACCGTAATTACATTAATAATTATCCAATATACGCATCAAAACAAACGTCCTACTAAATAAATATAGCTCGGTAGCTCTTACGATAATTTACCCATACTAATTTACACGTATCTTTCGTAATCTGTTGATTACCTCGACGAAGTTACATTCAACGCAGTGCCGTTTATCAACGCTGAATTAATATTGATTTCAAATCTTTGGCACATGGCCAGCAGTTTTTGGGGAGGTTGGTAAATCGATTACCTCCATCCTAGTATTCAACTGGTACTTATTTTTTCGACTCCTTAAAGGTGAAAGGTTAAGTCGACTTCACCGGAATTTGAACTCAGAACATAAAGACGGATGAAATGTCGCTATGCTTTTTCTCCGGCGCACTAACGATTCTGCCGGCTCGCCGCCTTAAAAGTTGAATTAATATTACTAATTAAGTGAAGGCGGCAAGCTAAAAGAATCGTTAGCGCGCCGAGAAAAACAAATAGCGGTATTTCGTCTGTCTTTATGTTCTGAACTCAAATTCCGCCGAGGTCGACTTTGCCTTTCATTCTTTCGGGATCGACAAAATGACTACCAGTTGAGTACTGGGGTCGATGTAATCGACTTACCACCTCCCCCAA
>NC_142932.1:100024570-100052070 GCF_046866305.1 Octopus bimaculoides | reverse complement strand
ATAAACACAAACGTATGGATGTTTGTGCGAGTAATAGTGTAAAGGTGTGCGAGTATGTGTGTTTGCGTATGTGTATGTTCCTGTTTGTGTGCGCGCATGCGTGTGAACGAGAGTTTGAGCTTTCCTGTGCGTGTATACATGAAAAAGCATGTCTGATTGCTTGCCTTCATGCGTGTGGAAGCGTTGCGTCTATGCGTAGTGTAAGGTAAAGCGTACGCTTTGCCTTTTTGACTGCGCATGAAAACGGATATATGGAAGCATGCATACATGCATGCATGTATGTATGTATGTATGTATGTATGTATGTATGCCTGTGTGGATGGATGAGGAAGGGGGGGAGTGTGGTTTGGACGGTCGGCCTGTCGGTCGGTCGGCCGATGTCTCGGTGGGTCGGTGAACGGTACAAAAGATAGAGGGTAGAGGTGGGATGGTGGGCTCATTTTAAGCAATACAAAATGCGCTTTTTCTTCAAAAGAATATATTTAAGTAGAATACCGCTTATGCAAGCTAACATTAATATTTAATCTGATTACGAAATATCAGAAGTTTGGAGATCAAAGGATGGTGAAATAGTGAAATATCTTGTTTATATGAATGGTTATATATATATAATTATATACATACATACACACACACACACACACACACACACACACACACGTATGTACGCACGTATGCATGAAAGTATGTATGTATGTATGTATGTATGTATGTATGTATGTATGTATGTTAGTTGTGTGCGAGTGTGAAAACTTAAGAAAAGAAGCTTGGGGTAGATGGGATTTTCAGGGAATATATTTGCGGGTGGGAAAACATTTCTCTGCGCTTTTATTTATTTATTTGTTTTTTTTTTGTTTTTTTTGTGAGGTTACATCCTGAAGTAATCTACATGAACTATCCTTTGGTACATTATTGTACGTGTGTGTGTGTGTGTGTGTGTGTGTGTGTGTGTGTGTGTGTGTGTGTGTGTGTGTGTGTGTGTGTGTGTGTGTGTGTGTGTGTGTGTGTGTGTGTGTGTGTATGCACCATAACGGCGAGACAAACTGTACCCTTGAGAAGGGGGAAATGGTCGACATCGAAAATATTAGTCTATCTGTCTGTCTATTTTTATTTGTCTTCACACACACACACACACACACACACACACACACACATGTATGTGTGTGTATATCTATCTACCTATCGATCTGTCTGTCTGTCTGTCTGTCTATCTATCTATCTATCTATCTATCTATCTATCTATCTATCTATCTATCTATCTGTGTGTGTGTGTGTGTGTGTTTGTGTGTGTGTGTGTGTGTGCGCGCGTGTGTGTATATATAACTGTCCGAATATATATATATATATATATATATATATATATATATATATATATATAACTATATATATATATAAATGGAACAAAAACGCAGTAGAGTACAATAAAACATTCGGACAGTTAGACGATACAAGGCGGACAAGAGAAACAACAATCAGAAGGACAGGCATAAAAAAACGGATTGTTCGTGGCCTTCTTTCCTCCTGAGACGGTTCGATCTGGTTGCCCCCCCCCCAAAAGTCTAAGCTAAGAGCATTAGACTCCTTTGTAAGAAAGCTAGTAAATGTGTACGGCAACAAAGACACAAAACGGAGAACATGTTACAGAAAAAGACGAAAATGGGAGAACATGGTACACAATTACGAATACAAACAACAAGAAAATAACAACAGGTGTCTGAGAACGAATCAAATTGAGCTGGAGTGTATGAAGTGAAAGCCTAAAGGCAGGAACATATATAAGCAAGTATGTATGCATGCTTTCATATCTTTATACATGGATGTATACCTATTTCTTAAAATACATCGAGTAGAATTTTCGGAGAGTAGTTAAAGAAAGTGCTCAATATATTTGTGTATAGTGTCTGTGTCAATATATTTGTTTACAGAATAAATTTTTCAGAGTTTAGATACTATAGATGAGATAAAATTGAATATCTCTCTCTCCCCCCTCTCTCTCTCTAGTCAGCAGGCGTGATTCAGAGATGCTCAAAAGAGAAAAAACACATGATAGTGCTCTATTGATTTAAACTTACACTCCAAAATCTTTACCGTGGACTAAGTCCGCTGAGTAAAGAGTAGCTATAAGAGGAATGAAGTTGAGCTAAAATATGCATGCATATATATGTACATCTACACACATACACACACATATATATATATATAGAGAGAGAGATAATCAAAAACGGAAAATATTCATTCATTTATAATTATATAGATATTTATATATTTACAGAACATATTGATATAAAATACAAACAATACAGAAAATTAAGGGAAAACGTCATGGTATTTCGGATCTGATATCTGTTTCTGGGGGCTCGGAATTACGTAATAGTCGTGATGTTGGCAGGTGGATGTTGGCAGGTGGATGTTGGCAGGTGGATTACTGGTTAAATATCATTGACTTACTGGTTACATATCCTTGACATACGCCATGTGCTAATATTACAACTATCACGTAATTCCGAGCCCCCAGAAACAGCTGTCGGACCCCAAGTACCAAGACATCTCCCCTTAGTTTTGTGTATTTTCTGTACTCCGTGTAAATCTGTTCTGTAAATATATAAATGTACTTTTATGAAAATGATCATCTGTATATTTTCAGTTCTTGTTTCTCTCTATATATATCCCCATATATATTTATTTGTACTTATGTATATATATTTTATATATCAAGCCTAGGGGGTCTTTATTTGTTTATTTGCATCATTATCTTTATTTCTGTCTGTCTTACTTCCTTTCTCTCTCTCTCCCTCTGTACACACACACACACACACACACACACACACACACACACACACACACACACACACACACAAATATATATATTAGATAATAAAAAGAATGGTCTACACTTGGTAGCTTACTGGTAAAGCACGGTCACTTACAGTGATCGTTATGTATATAGCAAATAAAAGACCATAACGACGTAACAAACTGTACCCTTGAGATGGGAGATATGGCCGACATCGAAAATATTAGTCTATCTCTCTGTCTATTTATCTGTCTTCAGACACACTTTCTCTCTCTCTTTCTCTTTTTCACACACACACACACACACACACACACACACACACACACACACACACACACACACACACACACACACACACACAAATGAAAGCCTAACGACAGATATAGGAATCAGGATGTTCTCTGGTTCAACCCGATTTTCGGTTCGCATGTTTCAACCAACATCGCTGGAAATTTTTTTGCTGTTTTGGACAAATGTTTTCCAAAATCTAATCAGTATCATGCTATTTTTAATCCCCACACCGTGAAGGTATCCTACGCCAACTCTGCTAATTTAGTGCAGCTTATGCATCGCATAAACTATAGCGAAATGCAGCAAAGGTTCAATAATCCACCTACTGGATCTAGCGAAGATATGCATCTAAATACTAACCAATGAGATGTAAACCGTAATGATAAACACTAGTTACGACCACATTGTAGTAGTAGTAGAAATACTTATGATACAGCTAACACGGTAACAACGTTGGTAAATGGAGTCGGGACTGCCTTATATACAAATAAATACGATAAATGCTCATGCAGAGAAAAATCAAATTGTCCTTTGATGAATCTATGTATGAGTATAAATCTTGTATATAAATGTACCGTGCACACAACGAGAGGGCTCTATGTTTACATTGGACAGACGGCTGATTCATTTAAGAATCGTTATCGTAACCATGTCGCCAGCTTTAAGACAATCAATAAGAGACATTCAACATCTTTGGCCGATTTTGTATGGCAGCTGAAAGAGGATAAAATGAAGTACAGCATAATTTGGTCTATAGTAAAGTACGCGAAACCATACAATATATCTTCCAGGAGATGCCGTCTCTGCTCCGAGGAATCTCTGTCTATTCTGTGGACTAACGAGAAGATAATTAATAAAATTTCTGAAAGACTCTCGAGATGACTACATGCATATAAATGTACTTTCGCACAATGTAGTTAGAATGAATTTTGAGTAAACGTAAACATGATTTAATTTACTTTAAGGTATGGATGGCTTAGGTTTACTTTTAACCTCCCCATTCTTGCAAACACCAAGTAGATAGTTAACTCACTTTGCGATCATGAGTGCACCAAACGTTACCTGTGCGCATGCTCACATTTTCGCAGATGCTTGTATGAGCGAGCGTACTCGCGCCATGCAGTTTGCTTGAGGGCGTTTATACATCCATATTTATTAACAATTATTTTTATTTCTTTTCTCGCTGTATTGTGTGTTCGTTTCTCTTTATTCCTGTCTGTGATTTTATTTTTGATCTTCTATTATAAATGAAGATATTTCCTCTGTCTTCGTGTTTTCTTTCTACAAAACGAGAAGCTACATTGCAGAACTGTTATTTTAACAACTTGTAACTATTTATCACCCGGGTGCTCCTGAATCAGTTGTTGAGTGTCCCACCAATAATGTGTCGAAACAATTATCGTGATTAATAAATTCTCATATATTCCATCTTCCGTCTTTCATTTGCCATATATATATATATATATATATATATATATATATATATATATATATATATGTATGTATGTATATATATATAATATAATATAATACAAAATAAATAATGTATAAATATATGCATATATACATGCATATATGTACATACCTACATATATATGTATATATATATATGCATATATGGATACAAGGCAAAAACATAGAAAACGAACTTTTTTTTGAACAACGAAAGAAACAACTAAACAGAGAAACGAGACAGGCAACATAAAGAACATTCTCTTCATCAGTTGTCCCCTGTTTTAGCTACACCGCGTTTCTAAGGTAGATACAAGACGCGACTTCATTAAAATAGTCCCCTCACCCGCAAAGCAAATTAAATGAAATTTTTTGCGGAGGGTGAAAGTTATAACAAAAGCAGGACAGTGAGAACAAAACAGTAAAATCAAACTGTGAGAGTTGTTAAGCCAAAAACGATGTGAAGTGGTGAACGCTGGAAAAACGAGCTTAGAGAAGAGACAGGTAAAAGCACGTCTTCTCTTTAGGAAGGAAGTGGAAGAAAGAAAGATGGATGGCCGTTGGTCACGTATGTATATATACACCGTTGGAACGGTGAAGGGGAGGTGTGTACGCATATATATGTATGTATATATGTATATATGTATGTATGTATGTATATATGTATGTATATATATATATATATATATATATATATATATATATATATATATATATATATACAAATGCATGTATATAGAGATATATACATACATGCATACATTCATACATGCATGAGTATATTCGTATATATCTACCTATTTATATGTATATATATATATATGTGTGTACACACATGCGCACGCACACAAAGACACGCATGCGGGAACACACACACGCACACACACACACACATACACACGCAAGTCTTCATTGATAACTCTCTCTTGCTCTCTTTCAGACTTTATATACGTACATACACACATAAATAAACATGTGTGCGTATGTGTGTGTGAGTGTATATAGGTATATGTCTATACATATATTTGTGTGTGTGTATGTATGTGTGTGTGTGTTTACATATACATATAACACATATACTTACACGCACAACTCCATATATGTGCAGACGCACTCACACATACACACACACGTAATATAAGTTATTGAATTAGCGAAACAGGAGTTCCATAACTAAAACATTAATCTTTGAAATATAACAATTTGCTTTACAGTTGTGTTTAACTTGCATAACTTTGGATTACTGGTCACCTTGATCTTTGATTTCAGAATTTCCCTCTCTTTAATATATATATATATATGTGTGTGTGTGTGTGTGTGTGTGTGTGTGTGTATGTATGTGTGTGTGTGTGTGTGTGTGAGTGTGTGTGTATATATATATGTATATATGTAAATATGTAAATATGTATATATATATATGTATATATATGTCTGTATGTATATACGTATATATGTATATATGCATATATATATAAATATATATATATATATATATATATATACATGCACACATACATACACACGCGCATACACACACGCACACACACACACCACATGCAGGTGCGCACACGCGCACACATACATATATAGTTTTTTTTTTGTAGTATAATATAATTTAAAAGCTGGTTTACCTTCCGATCCATTACAATTTTCGGTTTCACCGTATCTTCGGATTATCAGGCAATATTATTAATCCATCTTTATTCTAGGAATGTTGAGGTAATCCTCCGAGATTTCAACCAAATTGTTTGAGGAAACATCACTGTATTGTGTTCTCTGTCATTTAAAATTGTTCACCACAAATTCCACACATACATACACACATGCACGCACGTACACCCACATATATTTACCCACACGTACACCTACATATATTTACCCACACGTACACCCACAGACATATACCCATACGTGCACCTACACACACGCGGCAGCGCGTGAGCATACACACAAACTGTATATACATAAACATACATGTTATATATTTTATCTTTTATTTGTTTCAGTCATTTTACTGTGGCCATGCCGGGGCCCCGCCTTGAAGAGTCTTAGTCGAGCAACCCGGCCCCAGGAGTTATTTTTTAAAGCTAATACTATTCTATTTGCCGAACCGTTAAGTTACGGGCACGCAAACATACCAATACGTATATATAGATATATACGATAGGCTTCTTTCAGTTTTCCTCTACGAAATTCACTGACAAGGCTATGATTAGCCCGAGGCTTTAGTAGAAGACACTTACCCAAGGTGCCACGTGGAACTGAACCTGGAACCATGTAGTTGGGAAGAAAGCCGCCTATAGTCATGCGTTGGTTTTAGCGAACAAAAGAAAAGTATTGAATACCGTAGTTGGATGCAGTTGCTTATTTAGGCTGATCCCATGGTCACTTATTTTGGAGTTTCCCCGGCCTCTAATTGCTTTCTTAGACAAGAGCGAACCGGATTCAGACTATAACTGAACGATGAAAAGACTATAGAAACTCCGAAGTACCAGGCCGCTGGATAAGCCTATATGCATACTATACCTAATAAACAAAAGAGACAATGAAGCCCTTGGAGCGCCAAGATTCAACCGAAAATGTGGACTATGTCACATATCTGTGGAGGACATGCATCGGTGCAGGCGTAGCCGTGAGGTAAGAAATTTGCTTCCCAACCACATGGTTCCATGTTCAGTCCCACTACGTGGCACCTTGGTCAAGTATTTTCTATTATAGCCTCAGGCCGACCAAAGCCTTGTGAGTTAATTTGGTAGACAGAACTACACACACACGCGCGCGTGTGTGTTGTTGTGTGTGTATTTGTTCCCCACCATCGCTTGACGACCGGTGTTGGTGTGTTTACGTCCCGTAATTCAGCGATTCGTTAAAAGAGAGCGATAGAATAAGTACTTTTCTTAAAAATAAAATAAGTCGACTTTTCTTAAAAATAAAATAAGTCGACTAAAATTCCTCAAAGCGGTGCTCTAGCATGGCCACAGTCCCATGACTGAAACAAGTAACTTATAAAAGATAAAAGATGTGATCAGCAGCTGCCCAAAATATCATCAATGCTACATGGTGTTGCCGCTAAGACAATATACAATGTCATCCGAAAAATGACTGCCCTGGGATATGGAGAATCCGTTTGTTATTGAATATATATATACATATTCATAAAGGGTAAAGACCCCCATTCCGTCATGAATGACCATGAGATTACATCTAGAATGTTACCCTCTGAGGCACAAGTCCAGGCAAGGTTGTTTATAGAAGACCAGCAGTCGCCCATGTATACCAACCTCCCTCTTCACGCCACCGATGTTATCCAAAGGAAAGGCAAAGGCCGATACAGCTTGGCACCAGTGATGTCACCACTCATTTCTATAGCTGAGTGAACTGGAGTAACGTGAAACAAAGTATCTTGCTCAAGAACTTAACACAAGCCCGGCCAGGGAATCGAACTCGCTACCTCATGAGTGTGAGCCCGACGCTCTCATCACTAAGCCTTCACTACACACACTAACACGCGAGCACGCACACACACAGACACAGACACACAATTATGTTGACGTAAGATTTAGTTACTCCCTGTAATAACAGTATATCTGCTAGAAAAGTCAGTATTTAAAATCCTCATTTATCTTATACGCTATGCAGAGGTCGTAAATTATGTTTATCAAAAAATGGAAACGGAGCGAAGCAAAACGATTCTGAACGACGTCGCTGTCAGTCTGCGAACAGCTTTCTTGTGATTGTAAACGTCACACAATGTACCCTATTAATACAGGATAAAAGACGTAAAATCGCTTAAATTCGTATAAAGGTTTATGAACAGATATATGTCAAAATATATTAAGATGCACTCTAATAACGTACTTTAGGAAAGTGCTCAAGAAAAATCGTTGATAGAATGCTGAATATAGAGTTTAAACTCTAACAAGTAAATGTATTTCATTGGATGACTAACCTTCCCAAAATACAAAATTGCCTTTTCCAGATAATGGTTCCACTTCTAAAATATTGCAAAAAAAAAAAAAAAATCTGGTGTGTATGTATGTATGTATGTATGTATGTATGTATGTATGTATATCCAGACAGACAGACCTCTATCTATCTATCTATCTATCTATCTATCTATCTATCTATCTATCTATCTATCTATCTGTCTGTCTGTCTGTCTGTCTGTCTGTCTGTCTGTCTGTCTCCCCCTCTGTGTGTGTGTGTTAGTGTGTGTGTATATATATATATATATATATATATATATATATATAGCGTTCAAGACATACACACTTCACGTCTGGCTGTACAGCCTTTTTGTTTGTTTATTTCACCGTTTCGTTTTCCTGTCTTGTTTTCCGTCCGCCACTACCCTCCACGAAAACAATTTAATTCGTGTTCGTGGGAAGAACCATTTTAACGATGCGTACTGCCTTAATTTTTCGAAACGCCGGAGTTTTAATGGTGGCAGCTGATGAAGGGGATGTTTCTATGTGGCCTGTTTGTTTGTTGCACCTTGTTTACCATTTTGTCCTTGTTCTTTTGCCACGTCATGTACCCAGTTATGTATCTATATGTACATATGGATGAACGTATATACATACATGTACATATATATGCATATACTCATATATTGTTTGTATCACGACAGAACGCACGCGTTACCTTTATACAGTAAGTTTTAACTATTTTTCTAACGCGACTCTCTCTATTTCTATCTCCCCCACTCATTCTTCCCTCTACTGTTCTTCGCCTCTACCTGTCACTACTTCTCTCTCTCTCTCTATCTCTTGTTACTCGTCCTTCGCCTCTCACCGTTACTACTACTATCTCTCTCTCTCTCTCTACCTCTCGTTGCTCACTTTTATTCTACTTCCTCCCCTCCTTTTTCCTCTGTTACTTTTTCTCTTCACACAGCCTTGGTCACGTGTGTCCGGCTGCTATTTCTTTTCGTTCTTAGAATCACCAAGCTCGCACGTACTTCTTTGCCCTATCTGTACGTGCTTCACAGAGTTCAAGACATACACACTTCACGTCTGGCTGTACAGCCTTTTTGTTTGTTTATTTCACCGTTTCGTTTTCCTGTCTTGTTTTCCGTCCACCACTACCAGCCACGAAAACAATTTAATTTGTGTTCGTGGGAAGCGTACTGCCTTAATTCTTCGAAACGCCGGAGTTTTAATGGTGGCAGCTGATGAAGGGGATGTTTCTATGTGGCCTGCTTGTTTGTTGCACCTTGTTTACCATTTTGTCCTTGTTCTTTTGCCACGTCATGTACCCAGTTATGTATCTATATGTACATGTAGATGAACGTATATACATACATGTATATATATATGCATATACTCATATATTGTTTATATATATATATATATATATATATATATATATATTAACAAATCTCAGGGTAGCAAAAAAATTTTTGAAATTCTTTTTGCTACCAGTGGTCTAGCACGAAGAAAAAAAAACTAGTCAATAGACTATATATTATTCATATAACTACATACAGTGTACATTTAAACACCTAAGAGAGATGTCCATAATAGGACATCTAACCCGCTAGAAGGAGCAGTCAAACTCCAAACCACAATTAGGGATAATTTCGAAAGGAAATGAAAAATAAAAAAACATTTACCGTCTATTTCCTGAACCAAGATTTCAAGCTATTTTCAGCAAAATAAAATAATTTGATAGATGGTAAATGTTTTTATTTTTCATTTCCTTTCGAAATCATCCATAATTGTGGTTTGAAGTTTGACTGCTCCTTCTAGCGGGTTAGATGTCCTATTATGGACATCCCTCTTAGGTGTTTAAATGTACACTGTATGTATATATATATAAAATATATATTTATATAATTATAAATTAGTATAAAATGTTACCTCTAAGGTTTTTACTACACGCTGGCCACTTGATAAAAATCACCTATGTGATTTTATCCTTAATTCTACACACACAAACACACACATTAACAATACCTTCTTTTTGTATTTTTATTGATAAAATTAATCAGGCATTAATTTGATGATCACTCAATATTCCTTTCAGAATAGGGCTTGTTGTGAAATAGTTTCGAAAAGATATTTATATTTTATTTGAAAATATTACATCCATATACTAATGTTATGCATGTATGAATGAATGAATGTAGGTATGCACGCGCGCGCGCACACACACACACACACACACGTATTACTGATGTGTTAGCATTGCTTTGTTTTTACGCTATATTGCACTATAGTATAAATCTATAGATATAACTTAGCACTGCTTGTGTAAGCCATATTTTAACACTTACACAATTTTATAGTGGACAGTAAAAGAAGGATCAGTTGGGCCAGTTTCGATTCTTGTGTTGGGATCTCATCGGCAAGGCCAGATTAAGGCCCACAGAGACCCAAAGCACTCAAAAGATTGTGTTCCCCTATATATATGTAATTCAAAACGTAAACAATAATAAACAATAAAATAAATTTTTATATTTCGAAATGTAACAAAACTAACAGTAAGATGGAAAATGTTTTATTTTGACACAATGAACATTTCGAAATTATATTTTCAATAATATAAACCACTTCGAATATTATTTTAGCAAGTTCAAAGTGATTTCCTTTATACCGTGGACCATTTACCATTTTTGTGGTACCTCCCTTTCCCTTGATGCACTACGAGGTCTGATCAATAAATATCCGGACTAAAGCATGCAGAGTGAAGTTTTAACGTTCTAGCTCACTTCCGCTGTTTACAGTAGTGCTTAGAAGGAAGGTGTGTAGCGTGTGATCGTCGGATTGACCATGATAGAGAAAGTTGTCATGGCGATACCTGCTCAGAGACCTACGGAAAGTTGCAGAAAGTGTTTGGAGAGAAGTGTATGAGCCGCACACAAGTGTACGAATGGTTCAGGCGTTTCCAAGACGACCGAAAAAATGTCGATAGCGACGAGGGTTCTGGGAGACCCGAAACCAGCAGAACTGACAAAAAAACATTGCAGATGTGAGTGCAGCTATGAGGGGAAATCGTCGAATAACCATCCGTGAGTTATCAGAGGATGTGAAAATTAGTTACAGTCCATTATCACCGAAAATTTGAGCATGTGACGCGTGTCTGCCAAGTTTGTGGCAAAACTGCTCTCAGCTGACCAAAAAGACCCTCGGGTTTCAGTGGCACAAGATCTCCTTGATTGTGTCGAGAACGATGAAAATATTTTGAATATTTGGCGTAGGCCTCTGAGCAGGTATCGCCAAGCTTTTGGCAAAATTTGATGCAGATTCTCTACTCAACTTTCTCTGTCATGGTCAATGCAACGATCATACGCTATATACGTTCCTTTTAAGCACTGCTGTAAATAGCGGAAGTAAACTAGAACGTTAAAACTTAGTGCGCATGCACAGCAGATTTCAAGGTCAATCTGTGCCAAGCCGCTTCACTTTGTGTGCTTTAGTTTCGTTACTATGCCAACATTCCAGATACTTATTGGTCAGACCACGTATGCACGCACTTATTTTGCTTAATGGTTAATCCAGCACTGTTCTACGCTTGTACGCGCTTGCCTAGTTCTGATTTTTTGAAGAAGACTGTCCATGCAGGCATGCTTATTCTGTTCATGCTACCGATGTTTATCCTGGAGGAAGGCCACAAACGTAGGGTCATAAACTTGGTGCGAGGCCGTAGCAGGTGTTACTGTCACAACGCAAAGACACCTCACTCAATTTTTTAACGGTTCCACCAATTCACCTTTCTGGCTTGATTTTTTAATTTTTTACAGCAACTGCGAAAGAACGAAAAGCAAAGTTGACCCCGGAGAGATTTTAACTCAGAACGCAGAGAATTGGATCAAATACCGAGATGCATGTTCCGCTAATCCATCGTCCTGTTTTGATTGATACATTTTTTTCTGACCGCGAAAGGATGAAAGGCAAAGTTGATCTTGATGAGATTTGAATTCGGAACTCAAGAGACCAGGAAGCAGTCATTCTAATGTTATAACTGTAAATACGCCGCCTACAAACGTCATAAATCTGGAGTGACGGGAAGAGTATTATTGACTCTGGTCTTACTTCCCGCCACTCCCAAACTGATACTATTAACAAGAAAACAATTAAAAATTAAAAAAATTTACTTGCAAGTTTTATTTATTAAATTTATTAGTCCCATGAAGGCAGGATATCAATGTTGTGAGTTCGAATTCAGCCGGCGTTGTTAAAACTCTTCCATCATGGCACCGTTGTCACTAGTGTTGTATTGAATGCCCTTGAATCACCCATGTGCCCTTGATTTACCAATAAAAGAAGGAAGATAAGTTGTATAGAAGTAACAATAGTTATAAACATTACCGTGGATTCTGGTTGAACCCCACCAGGTTTCCTGTATTGAAAGAGCCTGGATAAGAGTCTACACGGTTACGTGACACACCCATACATCTTGCAACTATGTTATGACACCAACTAGCATGTTGCAGAGGATGTTTAAAACTCAAGTGTTCATAAAACCGACCTGATCATTGTAAAGCAATTCAATGTTTACTCATATTAATTTTATATTCATCTAAGAGGATTTTATGCTGACTTGGAAAGTGAACAAAGTCTTAAGTTTAGTCGATTCTTATAGCAGACAAAACAATTACTATTAGCTGACTAAAAATTAACGTTATCGCGCTACAGTTCCTTTTTTTTTTTTGTCCTCAGCGATTCAATTTTAAAGAAGTTAATAATAAGGGGTAATTTCCTCTCGGCCCTTTCTGAGTGAAACTGGCCACCCTGTTTTTAATTTCATCCCAGTTATTGCTCACTTCGAGGTCTGGGCCAAACCAGACCCCGAACAATTTCTCTGGTCCAACTGTCCATCGACCTACTATACTGTTCGTTGGCATAGTCTTGTCTCTCCAGTTGCCGAGCCGCAGGCCTACCGACTTGTTCAGATTTATCTTAGCTCCTACCACCGTCTCCTACTCCTTTAAAATGAGATCGACTATCTGAATTTCTGCGATATCTGACACCAAGAGCGTGATATCCGCGTAACCGACTCAACTCTTCTACATCCCAGTTCGAAGGAGATGTCTCTCAAGAGTTCTAGCTTCCGCAGCGTAGGCTCTAGCACCAGAACGTATACAAGAAATGAGAGAGGACACCCCTGATGCATTGAGCACGTGAACTGAAACGGTTCTGAGAGGCAGAGAGCACAACAAACCGGACTTAGCGATGGTGGACAAAATAAACCACATGTGCTCTATAATTGATGTTGTACACTCTTTTGACCCACACATAGTTAAGAAGGAAGGCAAAAATTAGATGTATACAATGTTTTTTAAATAAGAGATAGCCCGACTGTTGAAGATGAAAAAGGCGAAGATAGTGTCGATTATTGTTGGTGGAGACCTTGGGGACAGTATCAAAAGATATTAAGAGGAACATAAAAGAAATAAGAATAGAATACCCGGTAGAGCTGTTGCGAAGAGTTTGCCTCCAGGGCACGACCAGAATCATCAGGAAAGTATTAGATAGTTGGAGAGAACAAACTGTATGGTACCGTAGGCCGCAAGTAGCAAGCCTACTACTCATGCAAGACTTCAGGAGTTCCAACAAAACCCGAGTTAAAATAATAATAATAATGATAATAATAACAACAACAGCAGCAACAGCAGTAGCAGCAGCAGAGTATTAGTAGTAGTAGTAGTAGTAGTAGTAGTAGTAGTAGTAGTAGTCGTAGTAGTAGTAGTAGTAGTAGTAGTAGTAGTAGAGGTGGTGGTGGTGTTTTCTGATTTAGGCACAAAGCCAGCAATTTTGAGGTGGGGGATTAGTCGATACCATCAAATCAAGTACTTACCTGGTACTTTAATTTATCGATTGCGGAGTGATGAAAAGGCAATCATTCTCGCTTTGATTTCAAGTCAGAAAGGTAAAGGAGACATTTTTCCGACGCTCTAACGATTCTGCTAAATCCGCCGCTAAATAATAGCATTAATAAGCCCGTCTAAATGCTTAACAAAACGCAATAGAAGCTTTCCTATCACCCAACTATATAACACGATATCTAAGATTGTATCTTGATTTGATCACAGACTTTTTATTGGGAACAAGAGAGAGACAAAGAGAGAGGGAAGGAGAAAAAGATAAAGAGAGAAGGATGGAATTAGGGAGGGAAAGAGGGAAAGCGGAAGGAGGTGGGGGTGCATAACTGCATGTGCGTTTGTTTGTGCTGGGAAAAATGCATTCCATGAAATTGCACCGTATGCACTTTACAAATCCAATCATTTGCAAAAGAATCTTATTTTTGTCTCTCTTTACATTTTTTTTTTGCTGCATGAATGGAATATTTATAATGGATACATACATACATACATACATACATACATACATACATACACACACACATACACACATACATACATACATACATACATATTTCCATACACAAACACAAGCACACATATATTTATACATACGTACACATGTGTGTACGTGTGTGTGTGTATGTGCATGTGTGTGTATGTGTGTGTGTGTATGTATGCGTATTTACGTGTATATACATACATATATGTTTGTAGATAAGTATATATACACTCCCGGGTACTCTACATGAATATATATATATATATATATATATATATATATATATATATATATATATATATAAAATACAGTGTACATTTAAACACATCAGAGATGTCTATAATAGGACATCTAACCCGCTAGAAGGAGCAGTCCTATCATGGACATCTCTGATGTGTTTAAATGTACACTGTATTTTAAATGAATAATATATAGTCTATTGACTAAATTTTTTCTTCTCGTTAGACCACTGGTAGCAAATGGAATTTCTAAAATTTGTTTTTCCTACCCTCAGATTTATTATTAATGATATATATATATATAAACTTTGTCTATTTTTTTATGTTTTATTTATATTCTTATAAAATTAATGTGGGGTATAGAATATGGGATATATAATATAATATAAATGGTAAAATGAAATGAAGTATTGAATGTCTTATTGAATATATGAAATATTGAGTATTAAATATTGAGTATAAAATATATAAGGACTAGTATACTTTCCTGCCTCATGGCAGTCAACAAGGTCCCGTCTGACAGATGTACTGTATTTTTATTCATATATATATATATATATATATATATATATATATATATATATATATATATATATATATATATATATATGTATATATATATATATATATATATATATATATATATATATATATATATATATATATATATATATATATATATATATGTATATATATATAAACACGATTTCGTTTTCGCATGTATAGTACTCATAGCTGAAATTTTTATCTTCTACAAAAAATTTTGTTACTCCTTGGCTCATAAACGAGCACAAAATATAGTTGTACTATACACGGAGTATTGTCTCCATGTAAGTATATATATAAGGTGAGAGAGAGAGAGAGAGAGAGTGATGTATGTGTTTGTATTTCTGTGTGTGGGTGTTTGCATATGCGAGTGTGTGTATCTTTATTTCATAGGTTTGTCTACCTAATTTTGCTAATATAATAAAACCTTCACCTATGACTAATATTGAATTCAATTTTATTCCTACGTAGAGAGAGGGAAAAATCAATTTCGTGTTTAATTTACTCAAAATTTGCTAAATAAGTGATTTTAAGAAGTAAAATATTGACAAATTCGATAGAATACATTTAATTTTTCTCAGCATTCTTCAAATAAATGTCATTAATTTACAAACTCAAAATTTTATGTGTATTTTATTCAAAAGTTTCCCAATAAAATTTTGAAAATAAAGCATGTGTCGTTAGAAATTTGTTTCTCAACCACATGGTTTAGGGTTCAGTCCTAATGTGTGGCACTTTGGGCAAGTTTCTTCCACTATAATAGCCCCGAGTCGACCAGAGTCTTGAAAGTGGATGTGATAGACGGAAACTGAGAGAAGCTCCTCGTATGTATGTATGTATGTATGTATGTATGTATGTATGTATGTATGTATGTATGTGTGTGCGTATGGGGGTGGTATATGTGTGTATGTCTTTGTGTTTGTGTCTGTCTCCCAGCATCTCGCCTGAAAGAGACCGACAAAATATGTACCACGCTTAAAAAAAAAAATTAAAAAAGACTTGCGATCGATTTCTTCGACTACACCCTCGAAGGTAATGACCCCTGCATGGCCGCATTCCAATGACTGAAACAATTAAAACTTAAAAGGTATTGACAAACCCAGAAAATATAGAACAGTTTTAAAATCAAAACTATATAGGCGCAGGCGTGGCTATGTGGGTTAAGAAGCTTGGTTCCCAGACATGTGCTCACCAAGTCAATCCCATTGCGAGGCTGTTAATCTTGCAATGGTGTTCACTGAATTTTTCGATAATTTTCACAATGGCCTAGTTACTCCCTACACAGATAAAACAACAATATTTTGTATACGCTTTCCCCAAACGAAGCATAAAGGCAA
The DNA here is from genome assembly GCF_046866305.1 of Octopus bimaculoides. Classification (NCBI taxonomy): domain Eukaryota; kingdom Metazoa; phylum Mollusca; class Cephalopoda; order Octopoda; family Octopodidae; genus Octopus; species Octopus bimaculoides. The sequence continues at coordinate 100,035,104 of NC_142932.1, read as the reverse complement.
GCATCATCTTAAAATTCCTCTACACATCTCACATAAATTCTGCAAAGATTATTTAAGGAAGAAACCGTTTAACATTTTCAAAGTCACTTTTCAATTTTATCCAATATCGCAAGAAGCAGAAACGGATATTGGTTTCCACTGTGAAGTAAAACTGTGTTGAGGCTGTGATTTGAGCTGTAGAAACATTTCTTTCCAGCACATATTTTCATGCTGATTTACTACAAAAGGTTTCAGTGTTGACCGTCTTGTAGTACACTGTGTTGAGGATAGCTAAATAAAATAGAAATATGCATAGCATTTGCATCAGTGGCCGCATTGAAATGAATATTGGTCTTTATTAACATCTATTACCCAAAGCAATAATACTTCTTAGGGACAATATTTATGAACTGATCTAAATCTTTGTTTATATACATGTGTGTGTGTGTGTGTGTGTGTGTGTGTGTGTGTGTGTGTGTGTGTGTGTTAATGTATTTGTTTTGCAGGATTCCTAATGTGAATTCATATGTAGAAACAAATATTGTTATATTTCGGGACGGTCATTTTTTTTTTTTTTTGGTCAAATAAACTCACGCACTATATATTCGTTCTTCACTTGAGCTATATTATCGTTCTTATTTAGTATCCTTCAGCGACTTTCTGTCTCACGTGTCTCCTCCTGTTCTGTTTTCTCCATTCAGAATGGAGGAGACTCATGGAGTGGAGAGAAGCTGAAGAAGTCGCAGGATGTGTGACGAAAGATTTCAGAGAAAGGATACTAAAATAAGACCAATGACAAAGCTGAAGTGAAGAACGAATATATAGTCCGCATGTTTATTTGGCAAAAAAAATGACCCTCCCGAAATATAACAATATATATATATATATATATATATATATATATATATATATATATATATATATAATTCAATGATAGGATAAAGTCTTTATAAGAATTTATCAAGTAGTTAGCGTGAAAAAAACTTCATAAGGGAAAAAAACCCCATCATTAATCCCTATAAATATATTTAATTTATATAAGGGCATTACTATACAATAACGCCTCACGCTAAGAGGGACTCTAGAAGTCAAACTACTATAATAAACACATTTTTACCGATCGCGAGGGAATGCAACTCTCAAATCTAACCCCCCTAAAAACTTTTAACTTAACGGTAAACCATGGTTTCATAATCAACGCAAGCGTGAGGCGTTATTGTTATGCTAGGGTATAATAACCTCCTAAGGAAACTTAGTGCAGATATAAGTGGCATATGGGAACCGGTATCAAGGAAGGATGGGAAAATATTAGATTTATAATCCACTCCATAATTTCCCACGGGCATATGGTGTAGTGGTTAAGAGCGCGGGCTACTAACCCCAAAATTCCGAGTTCGATTCCAGGCAGTCACCTGAACAATAATAATAATAATAATATGACAACTTTTTATTGTCTCCAGATGTAGTACTGCATGCTTACCTTTTCATGCATACCACCACCTCTGAACCAAAACAATTGAATTCCACACTTCATAGCGTGCTGCTATCGTAGTTCGCTCCTGAACAACACACGCGTGGTCAAAAAGAAACACTACCTTTCACCGGCACGGCGTGAACGACAGTGCTGTCTCTCCCTAGCGTGATGTTTCCTATCTCGGGTATGTGAGCATGCGCACAACAGCCAAACACCACATCGCTGGAACTGTGAAGCGCACAGTTCTATACAAGGATTTTTGTATGTTTTTCGTAAACTAGGGGATGGCTACTGATATTAAGCTTAAGGATTATATCATGTACAAGTATAAAGAAAGAATTAAAGGAAAATGGACTCATTATATTGAATGTTATCGATAATATCGAGTGGAAATAGGGGATGCTGCAGTTCCGCAGTGCCTGTACACGAGCTGCCACTGAAAAGAATATAATTACTATGGCTGCTGTTACGAACGGCTTTGTGGTAGCTTTTTTTGCTGCTAGATTTCCCTCAAATAACATTCGAGGATTAAATACAACAGATGTTGTTGCTGTCTATATTCCTAAATAAGACGAGATCGTCATGGCTGGAATGTCTTGTATCATGGGTTTTTCCGATCAAGATCGATCTGGGATCATATTGCAGCGACGACGACGACGACAACAACAATACCAGCACTGTTCTCACCATCACTATCACCATCACTACATCGTCCTAACACCCGCTGATCCCCCCACCCCACAAATATTCATATCCATATCCTTATCCATACGCCCAGTACTTTACCATTGCACTACTACACTCAGTCACTATCTCACCATTTTCCTACACTCACATCCGGACGTCCAATACAACGCCATCGTCATCATCATCATCACCATCACCACCATCATCATCATCATCACCACCATCACCATCACCACCACCATCATCATCATCATCATCATCATCATCATCATCATCATCATCATCATCACCATCACCACCATCATCATCATCATCATCATCATCATCATCAACATCATCATCATCATCATCAGAACCTTCAAGCTCGTCTTTTCCGTGGGACCCGACGAATCTTGCACCAAATTACCTACCACTCATAAGCTCCGCCTCTGCTTTTCAGTCCACCTCCTACTTATACCTTAATTCATATCTCCTCCTTTTTCGCCTGCCCTTTTACTCAGCTGCGGTCACGTGATGTACACCCAATAAACGCGCACGTCTTACCTCACTGCGTTTTTAGTTTCTTTCACAAATGGGATGTTGGCGGCATTTTGGCTTTGATCTCGTTGCATATGTGTCTCCGTTGTTGTTGTTGTTGTGTGTGTGTGTGTGTGTGTGTGTGTGTGTGTGTGTGTGTGTGTGTGTGTGTGTGTGTGTGTGTTTGTCTCTGTGTGTGTATGTGTGTGTGTGTGTGTGTTTGTCTGAGTGTGTGTGTGTTTGTGTTTGTCTGTGTCTGTGTGTGTTTGTCTGTGTGTGTGTGTGGGTATGTGTGTTTGTCTGTGTGTGTGTGTATGTATGTGTGTGTGTGTGTGTTTGTCTGAATGTGTGTTTGTCTGTCTGTGTGTGTGTTTGTCTGTGTGTGTATTTGTGTGTGTGTGTGTGTGTGTTTGTCTGTCTGTGTGTGTGTGTTTGTCTGTGTGTGTGTGTGTGTGTGTGTGTGTGTGCGTGCGTGCGTGCGTAATGGGTGTGTTCTGAGTGTTGTTGTGTGTATGTTTGAGTACATGCATGTTTGTTGTGTATGTATGAAGCATGTATGCGTTTGTGACATGTGTATGAATGTATGCAATGTATGCAGCTAGTGATTTGTTTTGTGCGTGTGTGTGAGTGTGTGTTTGCGTGTGTATGTGTGTGTGTGCGCGTGCGGTTGAGGAAAGAGAATAGGTTAATTGATGGGGGTTCTGTCCTGTCTGCTGAATAAAACATTTGCTTCTATGATGCCGACACAGTAATAATAATAATAATAATAATAATAATAATAATAATAATAATAATAATAGTGATGATGATGATGATGACGACGACAGCGACGATGATGATGATGATGGTAATGATGATAGGGGTTGTGGTGGTGGTGGTGGTGGTGTTTTGGTGGGGGTAATGATGATAAAAGAAAAGAATAATAAAAACAATAATAACAATATTAGTAATCAGTACAAAACTTGAAGTTAAGTACACCGAGGGGGAAAGGTTTTTAGATAAAGAGAAAATAACATAAAAGGATAGAAAGAAACAACAAACGAATGATGAAATGAAAGCGAAAATCAGAAAAAAAAAATACCAAAGAAAAAAGGGAGGTTGAGAAAACCTTGGCATGGTCAATATCCCGCAAGACTGGACAAAGGCGAAATTAACCTTCAATAAGTCTGGACTAAAAGCCGAAACAGAAGATTCGATTTTAACTGCGTAAGATCAATGGCCACACACACACACACACACACACACACACACACACACACACACGCACACACACATTTCTAAGATAAATAATAAAGCAAGATTTAACATCGGCTACAGATTATGTAATTAACATAAATAAATATTTAATCATATTTCCAGCTGCTTAGTGTACTGAAAGACAGAATAATGCATGCATAGATATATTACTATATTGGTGGCTATAACATTTGGGCAATACGAGGAACATTTTCTTTATGAAAACTGAGAATAAAGGGTACAAAAATACCCCCAACAAAACAATAGAACAAAAGAAAATGCACTCTATCAGTTAAGTAGTGTTAATGTTATGGCTAAGTTTTTCTAGGATATGACAAGAAAAATGAACGAAAACCATCTATATATTCTAATCAAAGACAAAAAAAAAATCTTAAGCAGTTTGATAGACATGTCTTTCTTTCTTCACTAAAATATGATCCTGGGAGGTCGAAAAGCTTTCGAAAGTACATGGATGTAGAAATAGTGAGGCACATTAATAAATAATGTCCCCAGTATGTTGAAGAAGACCGTTAACAAAAACAACCTATAGAAGGGCTCTGACCTTCGTTAAGTCCTTTCTAATAAGGTCCTTTTTAATAAGGTCAGCAGTTTTGAAGTGTGTAGGGAGTTGATTTCATCGACCCCACTAGTACTCAACGGGTACTTTATTTCATCCCCCACGAAAGGATGCAGGGCAGCTGACCGTGGCAGAATTCGCACTGAGAACGAAGCCGGAAGAAATATTGCTAAGCAGTTTGTCCGGCGCGGTAATGCTTTTGCCAGCCTTTCGAACTTCGTCATATATAATCTCTGTCTCTCTCTCTCTCTCTCTCTCTCCTTCCCCTAATAACCATGCTAAGCTTCACTTCTTAAAATACTTTCAATAGAAATAAAAGGAAACAATGGATTCAGCAGATTATGCACAATCGTCAGTAATAAAAAATATTCCTCGGCAATGCTTCGTTTAAGGTATATAAAATTGCCAATAAAACAATGAAATAATATGAAACTGAAATAAAGTGATAAACTCTTATTTCTTTATTGCCCACAAGGGGCTAAACACAGAGGGGACAAACAAGGACAGACAAACGGATTAAGTCGATTAACGGATTAACTGGTACTTATTTAATCGACCCCGAAAGGATGAAAGGCTAAGTCGACCTCGGCGGAATTTGAACTCAGAACGTAGCGGCAGACGAAATACCTATTTCTTTATTGCCCACAAGGGGCTAAACATAGAGGGGACAAACAAGGACAGACAAAGGGATTAAGTCGATTACATCGACCCCAGTGCGTAACTGGTACTTAATTTATCGACCCCGAAAGGATGAAAGGCAAAGTCGACCTCGGCGGAATTTGAACTCAGAACGTCACAGCAGACGAAATACCGTTAAGCATTTCGCCCGGCGTGCTAACGTTTCTGCCAGCTCGCCGCCTTGTGCGTGTGTTTGTTTGACAACCGGTGCTGGTGTGTTTACGTTCTCTGTTCAGCAACGGAGACTAATAGAATAAGTACCAGGCTTTAAAAAATAAGTACCGAAGTCGATTTATTCGCCAAAAAAATCTTCAAGGCAGTGCCACAGCATGACCGTAGTCTAATGACTGAAACAAGTAAAAGGTAAAAGATAAAAAAAAGTCACAAAACGTACCCGAACTTTTGAAAAAATACCCTCAAATGTATTTTTCTTCTTTTATATGCACGCAGAACAGCGAGCGATTTATTAAAACAGTGATGTACATATTCATTCTTAATATGTTCCAGCAGATTTGAGCGTGAATATGTTAATCGCTGTTGTATTTCACCTTCAGTGAACATCTCCATTCAAACGATGTGGTGTTGACAACACACCCGATTTATTCTTTTCTACTCTAGGTACAAGGCCCGAAATATTTTGGGGGAGGGGGCCAGTCGATTAGATCGACCCCAGTACGCAACTTGTCCTTAATTTATTGACCCCGAAAGGATGAAAGGCAAAGTCGACTTCGGCGGAATTTGAACTCAGAACGTTAAGACACGAAATACCGCTAAGCATTTCGCCCGGCATGCTAACGTTTCTACCAGCTCGCCGCCTTACACACTCGATTTGACGTAAGGGATCTTTGAAACACCATTGTTTCCACCTGGTGGTGTCTCTTCAGTTAAAACTACTCCCGCATCAGCGCATCTAAATAAGTGACTTGTTTATTGAATTCTGCAGACATTATTTGCTGACGCGTGCTGATATCTGCCAAATCGAGAATCAAAATGATCAAGTGCATAATTATAGTGAATAGTTCTGGCAGATCCTTCCTTCCTTCTTTCCTACCTACCTACCTACCTACCTACCTACCTACTCACCTACCTTCCTAACTACGTATCTATCTATCTGCCTGCTTGCCTGCCTACCTGTCTGTCTGTCTATCTATCTATCTATCTATCTATCTATCTATCTATCTATCTATCTATTTATCTATCTATCTATCTGTCTATCTATCAGTCTATCTATCTATCTATCTTGGCGTGGAAAAGTGGATGAAAGCTGGCGTAATTATAAGTAGGACAAGAAAAAACTGAACGGAATAAATATTAACTTGACTTTCCTGAATTAAGGAAACGAATATGCAAATACTTCAAAGGAGGTAAATCATACCATTATCTAAGTAACTCCCTTATTATTATTATTATTATTATTATTATTATTATTATTATTATTATTATTATTATTTATTATTATTATTACTATTTTCAAACCAATGTTCGGATTTCTGTGTTGTGAACATCAGAGACTCCAATTAGACCAAAAGGGAGAAGAAAAAATGTAAAAATTTGTTTTTGTCTCTCTCATCCTACCAAAATATAAATCTAAAAAAAAAAATTTTCTTGCATAATTGCAATCTCCGATTTTGTAAACACAAAAACTCGAAGACTGTTCTGACAAGAAAACAAGAAAGCATTATAAAGAAAAGTATGCACAAGAAGGAAGTATGGAAAAAAAAAGTAAGTCAAAATTAAAAAAAAAAAAAAAATTAGATAGTGATATGGTTTACTTATTGTAAAACATTTACATATTCGTTTCGGTAATCCAGGAAAGCAGAGTTAGATTTTTAAATTTCCATTATCCCTGACCTCCATGTTAATTCCGTTTCATCCACTTTTTCCATATAATCATAATACGTATATACGTACAAGCATGCATACATGTTCGAATGTATATGTGTGTGTGTGTGCGTGTGTATGCGTATATTTGTATGTATATCTACCTATCTATATCTATAACTATGTATGTATGTATGTATGTATCTATCTATCTATCTATCTATCTATCTATCTATCTATATATATATTAGAAAATTTAGACAAATACATATAATTAGATTAGTGTGTTTAAATGTTGAGTAGAGCACCGGCACAGTTTAGGCTACCTGTTGTTTTCTGGAACTCCGCAATGGCAGTTAGTGTAATAGTATTAATTAATAGTAGGAGATAGATTTCGTATTAGACTTTTATTAGGTACATCATATGTTTCGACCTATCAGTCTGAGTCTCTTCAGGTACATTGAGACTTCTTTATCAATGTACCTGAAGAGACCCAAACTGATGGGTCGAAACATATGTTGTACCTAATAAAAGTTTAATACGAAATCCATCTCCTACTACTACACACACACACACACACACACACACACACACACACACACACACACATATATATATATATATATATATATATATATATATATATATATATATATATATATATATATATACACACACCATCATTATCATCATTTGGTGTCTGTTCTGTATTCTGGCATGGGTTAGACGGTTTGACCTGACCTTGTGAGCTGGAGAGTTGGAAAGCTGCACTAGGCTCCAGGCTATTTTGGTTTGTTTTCTACGGCTGGATGCCCTTCCTAACACTAACCACTTTACTGAGTGTACTGGGTGTCTTTTACGTGTCACCGGTTCTGACCGTGACTACTATTTCACTTAGCTCGACACACGTACAGATACATACATATATATTTATGTGTATATATATAAACACATACATACATGCATACATATACATAATATATATATACATAATATATATATATATACATATATATATATATATATATACATATATGCTTGCATGAATACATGTTTCTTTACATGTTCGTATGCATTTATGTATGTTCTTCTCTTTCCCTTTTTAATTTTAGAGTAAATTTTGACCGGTCGGTAACAAGGCTGTGAAGGAAAGTATCTTCTTTTAACTATCTTTAAACCTTAAGAAGTTCTTGCAGGTTTTTATAGTCCCAGATAACGTGATCATTTGTAATGGATGAACTAAGGATTTGCATTCTCTCCCCAAGATCCCACGTTCGCCATACTTTGCTCCAGACGGGTTAGTATGTATCCTGTTGCTCCAATAATAATAGGTATGAAGCTTAAAGTGTATATCTTGAGTACTGGATTTGCAAACTCCATATCAATGGTCCATAGATGTCCTCTTTCTCGTATATTTTTCTAACATTGGTGTCCTGGGGAAGAACATATCTTTTACTTGTGGTTCTACACAACATTTTGCCGGTTGTGTTTTAACTTGGTGGCTGTTTTAAGTTTTAAGTTCCACCAGTATTGTTTTGATCCATCCGTCTCAATATAGTCAACTTCGTTTGTAGGTATTTTCTTGTTTGTTATCCTGTTTCAGGCCGTTTTAGCCAACGTATTATACCTCGTGATGTACGTATGCATGTGTGTGTGTGTGTGAATGCATGTATGTCTGTATGTATGTATGTATGTTGGCGCAATGGCCCAGTGGTTAGGGCAGCGGACTCGTGGTCATAGGATCACGGTTTCGATTCCCAGACCGGGCATTGTGAGTGTTTATTGAGCGAAAACACCTAAAGCTCCACGAGGCTCCGGCAGGGGATGGTGGCGAACCCTGCTGTACTCCTTCACCACAACTTTCTCCCACTCTTTCTTCCTGTTTCTGTTGTACCTGTATTTCAAAGGGCCAGCCTTGTCACACTGTGTCACGCTGAATATCCCCGAGAACTACGTTAAGCGTACACGTGTCTGTGGAGTGCTCAGCCACTTGCACGTTAATTTCACGAGCAGGCTGTTCCGTTGATCGGATCAACTGGAACCCTCGACGTCGTAAGCGACGGAGTGCCAACATGTATGTATGTATGTATGTATGTATGTATGTATGTATGTATGTGTTGTGTGGACGCCCCCCAGGCGATAAGTAGGCTAGTCCAATACGTATAAATAGTGGACGTGATAGCTAGTCGTAGAAGCGTCGGGTAGAGCGAGCCGGAGCCGTCGGTAGACTAGACGTCGAGTTCAATTGAGTCGGTGTCGTCAGAAGTGAGAGTTCGGTAGTTGAGTAGAGGTACGTTATTGGCGAAGGCACACCATCCAAACGTGCGATATAACAGTATGTATGTATTATTAAATGGATTACATGTGACTTACCACGGACGATTTCAAAAGTCGATATTACTAACATTTAAATTCATTTAGCTTAAGTGTGAAGAAAAACTCCACAATTCGTCTGGAAGTTCTAGAGCCATGGATGAGAACGAATTCCAGTAATGTGTGGAATCGTCAACAATATCACACCGTTCTGCTGTGGATCCCGAAATTGCAAACTAGACCTAACTGGAAAGATATACACTTACGCTAAAACAAGCCACGAAGAAATGACAAAGCGTGCCACACTCTGAGATTTACCAGTCCACACATACACGCCCATTAAGGCTCATCCGCCAGATGTTATTGAGGATGACCGCGAAGGAAATACCCTGTCATTAAATTAACTCTAGCAACAGACGGTAGTATATTTCTAAAAGAAGAAATTATCCAAATATATAGATCTAGAAACAGAGATAATTAGAATGTGAGAAATGAAAACAGAAACAATCCCTATAATAATACACGTCTTGGGAATGATTAAAAACTCGCAAAGTCATGAGGACTCGTACTTGTACACATCATACAGGAAATAACACTGTTAAGAACTGCACCCATATTACATGGAGTATTCTCTGTAGAATAGAAACAAAACTCTGCATTTATTCAAGGTGCAGAAAGACGCGCTAAAGTAATATAGTTAAAGCACTCAGTACAAAATGAGTTTACCGAAAAGTGATATGTCTGTTATCGTTATTATACTATTAGGGTATATTTTTCGTTATGATTTATTTTTCAGTTTTGAGTCCAAATCCCATCGATGCTGACTTGTCCTTCTTTCCTTCCTTCCTTCCTTCTTTTCTTTCTTCCTTCCTTCTTTCCTTCCTTCCTTCCTTCTTTCCTTCCTTCTTTCCTTCCTTCTTTCCTTCCTTCTTTCCTTCCTTCCTTCCTTCCTTCTTTTCTTCCTTCCTTCCTTCCTTCCTTCCTTCCTTCCTTCCTTCCTTCCTTCCTTCCTTCTTTTCTTTCTTCCTTCCTTCCTTCCTTCCTTCCTTCCTTCCTTCCTTCCTTCCTTCCTTCCTTCCTTCCTTCTTTCCTTCCTTCCTTCCTTCCTTCCTTCCTTCCTTCTTTTCTTTCTTCCTTCCTTCTTTCCTTCCTTCCTTCCTTCTTTTCTTTCTTTCTTCTTTCCTTCCTTCCTTCTTTCCTTCCTTCTTTCCTTCCTTCTTTCCGTCCTTCCTTCCTTCTTTCCTACCATCCTT
>NC_142932.1:100012070-100017070 GCF_046866305.1 Octopus bimaculoides | reverse complement strand
GAATTGTTCAAACCCCAAAGAATCCCTTACAACATATGGCCATGATGCTCCCCTATGACTTCTGCTCGTGATCAGAGATGCAGATATCGCCAACCACAAAGGAATATGTGCAAATGGTTGAAGTCAAGCAACTGACAAGCAAATCTGTGATATTGCAGCGAAGTCTATTCCTCCTTTGATCTATTTGGGGGTCGATAAATAAAATACCAGTCTGGGCTGTTGTATCAGAGCAATTGTTAGAGAATTGAACGAAATGTCTTGGGGCATCTGTTTCAGCATTTTGTATTCTGAATTTAAATTCCGCCGCCAATCACCGGCCTCTTTGTAGTGGGAAATGAATTCTTCGGGACTGGCTTAGAGTAATAGATCTCCGATATTAGTGTTGATTGGGCCAGACACTATACGAATAGACCATGTGTATGTAACTCGCTTATCTCTGAAACCTACAGACACAAACGAAATATTACTGACACTAGATAGACAAGGCAAATGACAAATCTTGTGCAACGTATTTGAATTCGAAAAGAAACTATTAACCAATTATTGATAACGAGGTGTCACACCAACAAAGAAGCCAGCTTCTATGTAGTCATTCAGCCTGCTAGAAATAGCGGTCAAATCTTTCTCAAAACATGCTCCACCATCTTAGAAAGATAGATGAAGTAGTCCTGGGTACACTTTGAGTAAATTGACAAAAATATGGCTAGAATGCCTTCGGTTATTCTGCTAGATTAGAGCTGGCCTCGGCTTTAACTTAAACATGTACAGCAACTAAAAGGTCCGAGGCCAAAGACATTAAGTTTTTTTGTGCTAACAACTAGCTTGAACTCATAACCCATGATTAGTTAGTCGATTACCGAACCAACTCAGTCACCCTATCACCACTGATGATAATATATAATGTGACGAAAGAGCAGCAGATGACAACTTACAAAACAAGTTTATGTGAAATTCTGCAGCTCTCAGTGCGAAAGAAATGGCGAAACCGTCCAAGAATTGAACTAATTAACTAATGAAAGACAAATTTGTAATTAGTACATTTGATGTTGCAATAATTAAATCATATTTTGATAACTTAAGTAGTATCGTTATTAGAACAGATACACTAATGACGGCCTGTGTTAGTATGAAGTGGGTTGGATATAATAGACTGAAGACATATTATATGGTGTGTGAGGAGAGTTTGTTGGGTTGAAAGGTAGGCTGGTAGGTAGATAGGCTGGTAGGTAGACCAGAGAGATAAATCAATAGGTAGATAAATACATATGCATTTGGGGAAATAGTTATTTTAAGTGGAGAAATAGAAATAAATATTTAGATAGATAGATAGATAGATAGATAGATAGATAGATAGACTAGCAGAAAAATAAATTGACTGCTAGGTCGATAGCTAGATATATTATTTGGCTGCATGCAATAATTTGGTACAAATGCACATATTCAATGATATACTGTTACGTAATGCTAGGAACAATAAACGAAAATAAATACGTTTTTATCTCTTAAAAGCCAATTGAAAGAGGGCTGTGCTTTCCAAAATATGCTTCTTTTATCTTTTACTTGTTTCAGTCATTCGACTGTGGCCATGCTGGGGTCACTGCCTTGAATGGTTTTAGTCGAATAAGTTCAACCCCCAGTACTGATGTTTTTGAAGTCTAGTATTTATTTTGTGTCTTTTTTTTCTTTGCACGAACCACTAAGTTGTTGGTACATAGACAATCCAACACAGCTGTCAAGCGGTGGGTAGGGGCTATCTCTCTCTCTCTCTCTCTCTCTCTCTCTCTCTCTCTCTCTCTCTCTCTCTCTCTCTCACACACACACACGCACACGCACTCGCGCGCTATAATATAGAAATATACGATTGACTTCTGCACAGTTTCTATTGACCAAATTCACTCACAAGGCACTGGATCGGCCCGGAGTTATAATAGAAATCATTTTCCCGCTGTGTCGTGCAGTGGAACTGAACCCAAAACCACAGAGCTGCAAAGCGAATTTCTTAACCACACAGTAATACCTATTTGTTTTAAAAAAGAAAATCCGAAGTAATATAAAAGAAATAAAAAATTAAAGCTGTAACGTAGAATTACATAGAGAAAAATGCTATTATTTTTAGGAAAAACAAAAAGAATTTATATGAAATAAATTTTTAAAATTCAAGATATTTATTTTTAAATTGAAGAAATATTTTAAAATTTAATGTTTTTAAAATAATAAACAAAAATTTTAAACTATTAAAGAAAAGCAGAAGAGAAATTGTTAAGCTTAGCAGTTTGCTAGATCGGGAGGAGGAAAAATGAGAAGTGTTGATATTTTAATTGATAAGGAAGTATTTTATGAGCACAACGTGTTATTAGTTGCTGATGATAATAACTATAATTGACTGTTATAGCTGTGAAGACTGTTACTGCTACAGCCTTGTATAGTTTATTGAGGGAATGGGTTTGAGCGGAGAGGTTAATAAGAGGTTTTTGCAAACAATAACACCATCCACACTGCTTAACTTACTCCTCACCTCACCCGTCAATTTACACCACAGCCAAGACTCATATCAACGTGTGCCTGCAAGTCTACAAGGAGCCTCTACATACTCAATCGACCTGCTAGCAATAGCAGCCTCATTGCCTCAAATGTATCCAATCGTCATTAAAAAAAAATGATGTATTAGAAAGACTAGAACAGACAGACAACCCCTTTCGAAAAGAGGGTCGCACACAACTAAAAAGAAAAAAAGAAAAAAGAAAAATTCATGATAATGTTTCGTGAGGCGTGCCATCTAAAAAATCCTGCGGGCCGCAGTTTGCCCATGACTGTACTCGATGGTCTGGCTGGAGTGCATTTGAGCCAACTCAGAAGTGATCTGGAGACTCAGCAATAATAATAACAACAACAATAACCACCACCACTACAACAATTACAGCAACAACAACTCGAGCACGAAATAGTTAAATATCCTTCAAATCACACATCACTGTTTTTTTTTAAAGAAAGGACACATTCGATAATTTATGCCTAGATCAACTATTTTTTGGTAAAAGACAAGGTGGTCACAGTTGGAATACCTTAGATCAAAGGACTGATATGGAGACAAACAACATCAACTACAACAACAATACTAGCCAACAAGTGAGCCTCTATGTCATTACTTACTGGAAATAGGAACCAGATCTCCCTCAAATCATATTTCAGTTTATTGAAAAAGAAATAACAATGTGCCTTGGGGTATTCATTTTAAGTCTGGTAAGTATCCTATCAATATCTTAGGCCGAACTGCTGAAACACGGGGACGTAAACAAAGCAACACCGGCTGTCAAGTGATTGGTGGGACAAGCACAAACACAAATACAAAGACACATGCACATACACATACACACTACGGGATTCCACGCAGTTTCCGACCACTAAATTATCTCACAAGGCATTTGTCGACCCTATATCAGGGTTCCTGAAACTTTTATTCTAGCGTACCCATTCACCCTGTCCAGCAGTGTTGACGAATCCGTAGGAAAAGAAAAGAAAAATGTAACGTATGGACAATATAGAATAGACATGTATTACTCGTGAGCAGAAGGCGCATGGTTCAGTGGTTCGAGCGTCGGGATCACAATCATGAGGTAGTGAGTTCGATTCCCGGACTGAGCTGTGTGTTGTGTTCTTGAGCAAGACACTTTATTTCATGTTGCTCCAGTTCACTCAGCTTTAGAAATGAGTTCCGACGTCACTCGGTGTGCCATGCTGTAACGGCCTTTCCCTTGGATAACATCGGTCGTGTGGAGAGGGGAGGCTGGTATGCATGGGTGACAATCTTGCCCGGACTTGTGCCTCGGAGGGTAACTTTCTAGGTGCAATCCTATGGTCATTCATGACCGAAGGGGATCTTTACCCGTCTACTTGTAAGTAATTTTATTGAATTTAATGTTACGTTGTTAGCGACATGAGCGAGAATGGCTCTTTCCAACAATGAGTTTCATATTTCTTTATTGTCCATAAGGGGGCTAAACATAGAGGGGACAAAGAAGGACAGAAAAACGGATTAAGTCGATTAATTCGACCCCAGTGCGTAACTGGTACTTAATTTATCGACCCCGAAAGGATGAAGGGCAAAGTCGACCTCGACGGAATTTGAACTCAGAACGTAGCGGCAGACGAAATACCGCTAAGCATTTCGCCCGGCGTGCTAACGTTTCTGCCGGCTCGCCGCCTTCAACGAGTTTCAACGAGTTTCCAACAATGAGTTTCAGTAAGGCTCACGTGCATATCATTCTCAATTGATAGTCTTGTATGAAATGTGTTTTGGGCAACACATATTGCTGAAAAACCTTATTAAAAAAAAAAAGGAAGTGGATAGAATTAATAAAAGGCACTCAACATTTCTTTTTTTTCTTTTATAGATACAAATGGGTAAGACTTCGCTTCCGAAACACCAGAATTTTGCTCGGGAAGATGTTTCGAAAAGATCTTTGGCCTTAGACTCATTTAAATTCTATAAATCCATCTAGCAGATTGTCTGGAACTGATCTGGGATTGATTCTAAAGGGATTTAGAATTATTTAATGATTTAATTCAATAATAAAATGAAAACAGGAACTTAATTCCTCCTAAAGCGTAGCAAAATGGTTTTGAGTTAACATGATAATTTCATTAATTAATTTTGCTTCCGAGTGTGTCAACTTTACTCCCATGAGATCATATATATGTCGTAGAGATCTGTCTACAGTTTTTCGTTTCACAACCCAAATTTTCACCGGAATAATTTTAAGGCGTGGGTGTGTGGTAAGAAGTTTGCTTCCCAACCACATAGTTCCGGGTTCAGTCCCACTGTGCGGAATTTTGGGCAAGTGTCTTCTGCTATAACCTCGGGCCGACCAAAACCTTGTGAGTGGATTTGGTAGACGGCAACTGAAAGAAGCCCGTCGTATATATATATATATATATATATATATATATATATATATATATATATATATATAGGAAATAGTGGTACAACAAGGTACCGATAT
>NC_142932.1:99997070-100007070 GCF_046866305.1 Octopus bimaculoides | reverse complement strand
CACCTTGTAATGAACTACTGCTTGTCCTTCATATACATCCGGATAACCGATGTTCACAGGAAAGCTACCTAAGGTAACCGCCAGGATTCCCGAATTTCGGAAAGTTATTGTCTAGATCGATCTGCATGGCATAAAATGTATCATGGGACCTTAAAACAATTTTTGAGTTGAAGAAACAGAACAATAAAAGAATTATATCCTGCAATCAACGAACACACTGGTTCAATCCCAGGCAAAATCAAAGTCATCAACGTCTTCATTGTGACTTCATAGCAAAATCCATACCTGGGTTCACACTACATTCACGTAGCCATCACAAACAGAGGCAACTTCTTTTACTTTTAAACTTTTGTTTTAAATCCTTTCCTTCAAACACTCATACGTTTAAATTGACAGTAGCGACTACCATATATATAACGGTATCGACCAGAGACTATCGGATATAGTTATACATCGCTAGTTACAATGCACTTCTCATTGTTTTAGCTTACTAATGACGCTATCCGTTGGTTAAGTGAGCAGGCCAACCTTCCCTCTGATCGGAAGGCTATTCCCTCACAGGGTTAACCGTTTACATGTCAGTGGGCCGGAATAAACATGAAATAAAGCATTTTGTTCAAGAGCACAAGATCTGGCGATCGTGAGGACAATACACTTACCGTTAGGCCACGCGCCTTCTGGTAACTACTGCAGTATTCTGTGTTCTAACAGAATATCCACTTTTAAGTGGGTATATATATATATATATATATATATATATATATATATATATATATATATATATATATATATATATATATATATATATATATATATATATATATATATATATATATATATATATATATATATATATATATATATATATATATATATATATATATATATATATATATATATATATATATATATATATATATATATATATATATATATATATATATATATATATATATATATATATATAATAGGCGCAGGAGTGGCTGTGTGGTAAGTAGCTTGTTTACCAACCACATGGTTCCGGGTTCAGTCCCACTGCGTGGCCCCTTGGGCAAGTGTCTTCTACTATAGCCTCGGGCCGACCAAAGCTTTGTGAGTGGATTTGGTAGACGGAAACTGAAAGAAGCCCGTCGTATATATATGTATATATATATGTATGTGTGTGTATATGTTTGTGTCTGTGTTTGTCCTCCTCAACATCGCTTGACAACCGATGCTGGTGTGTTTACGTCCCCGTAACTTAGCGGTTCGGTTAAAGAGACCGATAGAATAAGTACTAGGCTTCCAAAGAATAAGTCCTAGGGTCGATTAGCTCGACTAAAGGCGGTGCTCCAGCATGGCCACAGTCAAATGACTGAAACAAGTAAAAGAGTAAAAGAGTATATATATATATATATATATATGTATGTATGTATATATATATATGTATATAATTTGAAGAAAAGCAACAAAAATGAATTAGGTTATAGCAGTACGTACGTTTCGTACAAATTTCATTTATTTATGTAGTGAAAACACCACATAAGATGTGCAATGAAAATTTTTGTTGCTTTTCTTCAAATTTCATTCACCAAATCTCTTGATTTTGTTTTTGGTTTTTACCCTACCAAATTCTGGTGCCACATACATTTTAAGTACCACATTTAATCTTTTGATTAAATCTATATTATTATTATTATTATTATTATTATTATTATTATTATTATTATTATTATTATTATTATTATTATTTTATATATATATATATACATATATATATATATATATATATATATATATATATATATATATATATATATATATATATAGTTTTAGGGAAAATAACCAATTTTCAAGAACTCATCGATTTTTATAAATTGATTTTAATTTAGTTTTTTACCTGTAATTTTGTCCCTAATATTATTATTATTATATATATATATATATATATACATACACACACATAAGCATACATACTTACATATATACATTCTGGTTTCGTACCAATTTCGTGTAATTTTGAGCAAAAGTAATTGTCTACAACCGTAAGTAAACTTATGTCGTGTGTGTGCATAGTCAGAGATTGGAATGAAATTCGTCGGATAGATTGCACTTGTAACTGAAACGTTAAGTTCTATCACACGCTATGTCATACTCATTCAACCTGAGAGTTTCGTTGAAGGTACATAGGCCTGTTTGAATGCTCTGCAGCTTACACGTTAATCCTAGAGCAGGTAATTCAGTTAATGGAACCAGTAGATACTCAAATCCGAAACCGATGGAGAACCGCCTTTCTACACGCATACATGCTCACGCACACACGCACACACACACGCATGCGCACGCACGTGTACGCACGCGCACAGACACATACACACCTTTGTGTCCATACAAACGAACGTGAATATATGTTCAAGGATTAACACAATTTTGCTGTGCATGTCAGATAAATAAATATATGTATTTATATACACACACACGCGCATATACGCATACATACACGTAGACATACACATTTGAATATACGCACATATGCATGGCACATTTCACACACAACACACAAGTATATATCTACAAACAGAGACTCTTTCACATTGAGCCATATGTAAGTTCATGTATAAATACTACAAACATTAATATTTCGAGACTCTGATATACATGTACACATAAACACATAAATGGGCACAAACTGAAGCACGCTAGCGTATGTGTGGTTTTGTGTGTTCATTTATACATATATACAAACACAGTTAAGCACAAGGACATACATAAACAAACACTCATGCATGTATATTTGTATGTACATTTATGTGTATGTATGCTACGCACCACACATACACACATTTATAGATGCATTCATAACCACAGCCCTATAAACACGCATAACTCATAAATATATATACAAATTCACATTTGTCCATGTACACATGCAAGTATACATACATTACAAAATATTTATAAGCCCAGGGGTGTAGAAATTTAATCAGTTTAACACATGGCGTTAATATGCTCGAATATCAAATTTATATGAGCATATATATATATATATATATATATATATATATATATATATATATATATATATATATATATGTATATGTATGTATGTATGTATGTATGTATGTATGTATGTATGTATGTATGTATGTATGTATGTATGCGTACACAAACATATACGTGTGGATTATATATATCCCTGTGTATATCAGTGTAGTTTCATATATGTATCTACATACAACCAAATGTGTGTGTACGTGTATGTATGTGTGTGTATATGCGTGTATATTTATATATGTATATTCATATATACTCACGCGCATCATCCCTACACACATAAAGCAATATAATATATTTTGACACAATGGCAGCAGCTTCGGAGAAGGAGGAAAGCCGATTATTTCGACCCCAGTGCTCAATCGGTACTCATTTTATCGACCACGAAAGGATGAAAGACAAAATCCACCCCGGCGGAATTTGAACTCAGAACTATTATACTATATGTATGTTGTGGACAATACAAACAATGAAATGTTAGCAATATAAAGTTAAAAACATTGGCTCCTGGAAAACCAGAGAAGTGGCTGCATGACTTTTAAAAGGTCGAAGTCACATAGTCGTAGCCAATGGTGTTTTATTCTTTCTTTTTTTGAATAGATACCAATTCTCAGCAGAGTCCCTCTGGGAATCGTACGCGGCGGCTCTGTCTGACATGCTCTTAGTCATACTGTAAGCCACTCTCACCATTTATACCAGTGGTTCTCAACCGGGGTCCATATGGCCCCTGAGGGTCCATATGGCCCCTGAGGGTCCGTATGGCCCCTGAGGGTCCGTATAAGAATTTTGGGAGTTCACACTACAAAATAATAAGTTGGTGGTCCACAATAGTATTTTAAGGGCCCCTGAAAAAACACATTTTGCTTTAGATGTATGTATTGCAAGAAATTAGCTCGGTTTCTTTGTCCAACATTTTACATAGTTCAACATACACAAGTGAATGTCTGAAAAACAAAATAAGAATTTTGAAAGAAGTAAAATCTAGTTTTTTTAAACACTGAATGGCTATGGGGGTCTACCAGGATAAAATAATAATCAAAGAGGTCTATAGATTAGAAATGGTTGAGAACCCTTGATCTATACTGATGATACAAAAGCGTCCCAAACAGTCAAGAATCCTGATGACACTCCAAAAATGCAGATAGAAAATAACCATTTATAGGTAGGATGCTAAAATGTTGTAATCCGTTCCTTCCATAATCTATATATTTATGCACCTGTTGGTAAAACTAAAAGTATTGTGTATCTTGTGGTACTGACATGATAATATTCAAAATTTCCAAAACTACGATGCATGCAAATCTAATATTAAGCTGGGGCTCATCGCAACGCTTAATATAACCTCTTCATAACTTCTTTATTACGACATGTATTTTAGTTCCCATAGCTGGATGTTTGCTCTGGGCACCAACCACCATAACGTTTAGTTAATCCCTAGGTAGTTCTGAGATGGTTATAGAAATATTTGAGAGTTGTCACCCTAACTGCCAAAGATCGGACGGATTCTAATTATCCCTACGCGTCGTCATTTAATTTTTGGTCAACTGAAATTTCATGTGTTCTCTACCTTATCGTCTTTGAAAGTAATTCACACCAACAGAAAGGATTCTCCTTACCATTACTGTAAAAATTTCAACTGATTTAGAATTATTTTCAGCTCACCATATTAAGCTCGTATGGTAGCATGTACTTTACACACGCGCACATTTGTGAGCAGAGAGATAGAGATAGAGAGAGAGACAGAGAAAGGGAGAGAGAGAGAGAGAGAGAGAGGGAGGAGAGAGAGGAAAAGAGGAAGAGAGTGAGAGAGAGACTTTTATGTATAAATATGAATATATGCGCATGAATTTATATTTGCATAAAAAATGACATACAACTTCTATCTACGCCTATATTCTTTTTTTAACTACAAACCTACCTATCTACTACCTACCAGCTTCCTGTCCAGCCAGCCAGCCAGCCAACCAGCCAATCAGGCAGCCGTCCAGCCGGCCAGCCGGTCGGTCAGCCAGGTGAGTGAACCGAGTAAAAGGCAACGATATGAAGATGTGTGTAGAAAGGGCAGACCAATAATAGATGTATCATAGAGGGTCAGAGGGCATTTCATGGTAGTGATGGTAGTGGTGGAGATGGTCATGGTCATGGTCATGGTCATGGTGCTGTGATTGTATTGTAGTGAGGTTGTGGCTGAGTAGTGATGGCTGATGATGCTGTGATGTACTGGAAGATGATGGCTGTGATAGTGACTTTTGTGGGGAAAGTGGGAGGTGGTGATGTAGAAGTAGCGGTGGTGGTGGTGGTGGTTGTGATAGCTACGATGAGAGGTGACAATGTGGTGTTGTGTCGAGGGGAGCGGTGTATAGTGGGTAACAGTATTTGTTTATGGTGATGTTGGTATTGGGTGGCGCTAGATGGCAGTGCGATCATGTATTGGAGGGGCAGGCGTTGTATTGTAGCGACATTATTTTTCATGATGGAGTTGATGTTGATGGTGCTGAAACTGCATGTTGAAGTTGTAGTGTAGTGGTGGTGGTGGTGGTAGTAGTAGTGATGACGGTATCGATGACCTTCCGTCATCTTCATGCTATTACCGGAAGCTAGTATTACTCTTTCTTCCATTTCTACCGGCACTTCCATTACCAGCTGGAAGCGTAACTGCCCTCCCCTGAGAGCAAATGGTGGCGGCAGCGGCAGTTGTGGCGGCTGCAACGGTTGAGGTGCTATTGTTGTTGTTGTTGTTGTTGTTGTTGTTGTTGTTGTTGTTGTTGTTGTTGATGGTGGTGGTGGTGGTGGTGGCAGCGGGGAAACGGGTGGCGGATTAAAAAACAAAAAAGACTTAACCTCCACATCCCTTATGATTGTATATATATATATATATGTGTGTGTGTGTGTGTGTGTGTGTGTGTGTGTGTGTGTGTGTGTGTGTGTGTGTGTGTGTGTGTGTATAAGGTGTGTTTAGGGTCTAGGGTGGGTGGGTGAGGGTCAGGTTAGAAAGTGTATTTGATGGCTGACTGTGTAGGGGATGAAAGTGTGTAGAAAAAGGCGGCTAAGAAAAGGCAAGGGAATTTATTAAAATTGCAGTGGGAGGAAGGGAAAGGGATTTAAATGAATCAATGTGTGTATTATGTGAGAGGGGGGGGGGGAGAAGTAAGGGGTTGTTGGTGTGACCGCGCTAATATGTTTCCATCCATCAAAGGTACCAACTTGGACCCAAATGTTCACGCTGACTGCTCTCCCCTTTTTTTCTGTGCACACTTTTTTAATAATCTGTCCCTTGATGTCGCTTGCTTGTCGACGTTTCCTCCTCCTCCACCTCCTTTCTTCTCCTCTCCTCCTCCTTTCTTCTTCTTCTTCCCGCCCCACCGCCATCATTTCGCCAGAGCCAACTCTGCACTTACTTTAAACTTACACGTCATAGTTATTATACAAAAAAAAGGGGTTATCATCATTGTCCTCGTGATCGTCTTCGTCGTCGCCATCGTCACCACTGTCATCTTCGTCGTAGTCATGGTTTTCGTTGTCGTAGTAGTCACGTGGTCATCGTCATTACCGTCATCATCATCGCTGTACACACCACCAGAAGATAAACCACCACCACCATCTATTGCATAGTTAATATTATATTATCATTGTAGGGCGGCGAGCTGAGAAAATCGTTAGCCCCCTAGACAAGATTCTTAGTGGCATTTCGTCCGTCTTTTCATTCTGAGTTTAAATACCACCAAGGTCGACTTTGCCTTTCATTCTTTTGGAGTCGATAAAATAATATCAATTGATTTTCCTCTCCCTGAAAATGCTGGCAGAATTTGAAACTAATAATATATGTCATTATAATAATTGTATCGCTATTACTACTTAGTAATTATTACTATTTTTATTTATGCGCCCTTTTAAAGCCTAGCCAAACTCATGGGCCCGGTTTCCCGGTTTCTATGGCGTATGTGTTCACCCCAACTGGACGGGACGCCAGTCCATCGCAGCGTTACTCAAGAAACAGGAAGAAAGAGTGAGAGAAAGTTGGGGCGAAAGAGTACAACATATATATATCATTTATCTTTTACATGTTTCAGTCATTAAACTACGGTCATACTGGGGCTCCGCCTTGACGATATATAAATATATATATATATATATATATATATATATATATATATATATATATATATATATATATATATATTATATATATACAGAGAGAGAGGGGGAGGGGGAGGGGGAGGGGAGAGAGAGAGGGAGAGAGAGAGAGAGAGAGAGAGAGGGAGAGAGAGAGAGAGAGAGAGAGAGAGAGAGAGAGAGAGAGAGAGAGGGAGACATGCGTAAATGTCGAACTATGAAAGTGAGTGCTCAACACCGCATTGGTGGATATTATTTCTTTACTTGTGAATTAAGGCTACGATTGGTTTCATGTTAAGTAAAGAAGGAAAATATCTTAGTTTCTTAAATTTTCTAGCCGATCAAGGTTATATATTTTAACCTCGTTCTGGTCTAACGACCCTCCATGTTTGCTTTCATTCCGTTTCCCTGTATGTCTCCACTATCCTGTGTTTGTTCCTAACTTTGATTCTCCATAAATCCTCAATTTTATTTTGGTACTTATGGGAGCAACTGTCTTGGAAGATTCATATTGTAGTTCAATGCTCGAAATGGGGAGTAGATAGACAGCCGACAACTGATGAAGGGTCGTTCTTTATGTTACTTGTCCTGTTTTCCATTTGTTTCCCTCGTTGTTTGCGTATTGAACTCATTTGTTTTGGTATTTCATAGTTTACTGTTGGTGACGTCCTGTACCCATATATGCGCATGTATATACATACATATATTATTATGATTGACCGTTGACTGAACACTATTCAATTTTTTTTCTCCGTGTTTTTCTCCTTGTCTCCGTATTCTTTCTGTTGAAGAGCGTAGCTCGAAACGTCAAAGACTTTCCGTATTCCCGAGCGTCATACTAATACATCCTTTTGTTATTTACACCACCTGTCCTCGTCTGTTGTTGTTTTTTCGTACATTCTCCCATATATATATATATATATATATATATATATATATATATATGTGTGTGTGTGTGTGTGTGTGTGTGTGTGTGTGTATATATATATATATGCATATATATATTCATGTGTTACGCGTATGTATATATATATATATATATATATATATATATATATATATATATATATATATATATATATATATATATATATACCGGAGTAAGCACATGAAATGTGCAACAAGGTGGAAAAAAGAGTACTCAAATACCAGAGGTAGAGTAATATGCTTTATTTAAAAGCAGCAGAAATATAACAAAAAAAAACCGTTACTCTGAGTTTCACGTTCCCGTTCATCGGACAGTTTCTCCATTTCTAACAAAACTGTCCGATGAACGGGAACGTGAAACTCAGAGTAACGGTTTTTTTGTTATATTTCTGCTGCTTTTAAATAAAGTATATATATATATATATATATATATATATATACACACATACATACATACATACATACATACACACACACATATATATATATATATATATATATATATATATATATATATATATATATATATATAATGTATATAATCATAAATATACAGGGATTAGCATTGAGTTGCTTCTCCAACATACTGAAAATTTAGAAATAGCAGTCAAAGAACTACTGATTCTAAACTACAATTTTTTCTCTAAATGGATGGCGATATTTATGGCACACATAGAACAAAAAACCGGAGGGGAAAGCATAAACAAAACTTTAGTCTTTAGTTAATCGGATACGATCGTTTCATGGTTAAGAGAATGAAAATTTCCCTATTCCAAATCATCAGTCCGATATTCTGATAAATTTGAAAGTGTCTCTAAAAAAATTCACGGTAATTTTTGGCCATGCGACACCAAAAATCAATGATAAGAAAGGCACTTACGAATTCATCGGCTAGTGAGTTCAGGCATCCCGTGTGCCATAAATATCGCCATCCATTTAGAGAAAAATTTGTAGTTTAGAATCAGTAGTTCTTTGACTGCTATTTCTAAATTTTCAGTATGTTGGAGAAGCAACTCAATGCTAATCCCTGTATATTTATGATGATAAATGGTTTTACCGATAAAGGTTTTTTCATACTGAACTACTTGGCAAAATTGTTAATTATTAATTCTATTATTAATTGATGATTCCCTGCCCTTATTCTTGTATTCTTGTATATATATATATATATATATATCTTACTGTCTCTTTCACTCTCTCACTATCTATATACATGCGCATATATGCACATATGTTATATACATACTTGTGAATATGTATATAGATATAAATTTGTGTATGTATATACATGTAAACGTAAACACGTGCATAAGTCCAGGTACTTTTTATCTATTACATTAGAGTTTCCTCCGTCCAACAGCTGTCAAACAATAAGAGCCCAAAACGACAAGAACAATAGCAGTAGTAACAACAACAACGTTAAATTAAACAAACAGCAGAAAATAAATAATCACTGGGTTTGTTAGGTCTGAAAATTTTCACAATTACTTGAAAACTTCAGCAGCCATCCGTTGTCATTCACAGCTATTTGTTAATACTGTCCAGACATGTGTTTTATTTTCTGTTATTTGCAAATGCTAAAATATGCACATTAGTTTGGCGGCAGGAAGCGGGGGTGAGGTGGCTAGGGGTAGGAAAAAGTAAAGTTTAATGCGACTACGTAGAAATATTAAAAGCTCACAGTAAACTCGAAAAAAGAGAGTAAGTTTATTGGTTTTTACATCGTTATCTGTGTGAAACGGTTAAGTAAGGGGGGGGGCTTAATGTAACCGCGAGAAAGAAAAATATTCAATTACATATATACATATAAACATACCTACATTCATACACACACACACACACACACACACACACACACACACACAAGCACACACACATATATATATGTATGTATATGTGGCTGAGTGGTAAGAAGTCTGCTTCCCAA
>NC_142932.1:99984570-99994570 GCF_046866305.1 Octopus bimaculoides | reverse complement strand
TATGAATTATCAAGGGCAAAGAATTTAATCCGGAGCGTAGTTATCGCTAGTTCAAAAGCCAAAATGGAAATTGTAGCTTGCCATTAGTCTTCGAATTGGGGCCGGATTAGGACCCATAGAGGTTCTAAGCACTTAAAAGATTTTGGTGCCCCCATATATATATATATATATATATATATATATATATATATATATATATATCTGTAAAATATGACACTTATTCGGTAGCCATGATAAAACTCCGAGTTTCGGATGCCGGGGCGGAAACTCACGCCGCCATCTCTTTACTCCCTTACCTTTACTCCCTCCCCTTACTTAGCGGTCTATAGTTCTTTTGTCTTAATAACGGTTAGTCACACAGTAATTTCCCTTTGTTTAACGGTCATTTTCATAGGAATTTTCAATGGCCAGATAACTGAAGAGATGGCGGCGTGGGTTTCCGCCCCGGCATCCGAAACTCGGAGTTTTATCATGGCTACCGAATAAGTGTCACATATTTTTACAGATAAATTCCTCTATTTACATAATATCGAGGTTTCTTTCTTTCTTTCGTTGTCTTTTCTATCAATATATATATATATATAAATTCAATAATAGGACGAATTCTTTTACAAGAATTTATCAAGTAGCTAGCGTGAAAAAACCTCATAAGGGAAAAATCCATCATTTATTCCCGAAATATATATTTATATTTATATAAGGGCATTACTATACAATAATGCCTCACGCTATGAGGGACTCTAAGGTCAGACTACCATAAAAAGTACATTTTTACCGAACGCGAGGAAATGCAACTCCTTAAAAACAGACTAAATTATAGATCATGATTTCGTAGTTATTGTAGTATTATACAACCTCTACTCGTCAGTAGATCTTAGGGATATTCAGCATGACACAGAATATGACAAGGCAAATCCTTTCAAATAGAGGTACTACACGTTTTTACCAACTGAATGGTTAATGTAAGAATTGGCCTGTAATATTACTTCATCCAGCGTTGTTGTTCACAATTCGTTAGTGTGTGTGTGTGTGTGTGTGTGTGTGTGTATGTGTGTGTGTGTGTATGTGTGTGCATATATGAATATTAGTTTCCTAGCTAGTAAATCCTCCTATGTAATAATTACTCAGCGAGGGGCACTCAGCGTGGGGCACTCAGCGAGGGGCACTCAGCTAGCTACACATCAGACCGAATATACCTTAATTATATGTAGGTTAAATTGTCATTTCGGAATCTCAATTTATCTCACCAAAGATATAATTTGAATGTATATATATATAATTTGAATATATATACATATGTGTAGTTGAAAAATTTCGTTATAGGTATAAATATACCATAAGCAAGTATTAAAAAATGGAGAAAAAAATCAAATATGATAAAATAAAATACAATAAGGGAGAATACAGATGGGGTAATAGGGAAAAATCGAATGTACTCCTTTATTACTGTATTAGTTTGTATCTTCCCTTACACATGCACCCTTGTATGTGTATGTGTGAGTGTATGCACCTGTGTGTGTGTATGTGTATGTGTATGTTTATATGTATGTATGTATGTGTTAAGTGCATAGGTTTTTCTATTGTAAATTAATAATTTTCTCCTTCATATATTTGTTTTTGTTCTTATTCTTTTTTTATTGTCTTCCCTACTCCTGGCTAGTTTTTTAGTAAGGGAACTCTTTTGAATACACCGGCCTGTCCTGTCTGTGATCGTTGCTTTTCTTTGTTAATTTTGTTTTTGTTTTTTTTTTCTCTGCTTTTACGTACATTTTTACTTAAATATTGTATCATTTTCAAACAGTCTTGTCTCTCAGCTTTAAGCCTCTTGCAATATATATATGTTTTTCGTATTTTCAATATTAATATGTATACGTATAACTCACTATGCTTTTTTTCTGCTAGTGAACCTGTTGCGTTATATTATACTTTACACACGTGGCCTTGTTTACATTATACTTCGTCTCGACCTGTTACTATTGCTTAAAACATATCCGTTAGATTTTTATTTTTATGTTATAGTTTACTGCACATATAGACTTGCATAGACATTGATATGTCTTTCTTTTTCATCTCTCTCCCTATTATTATTATTATTATTATTTTTCCCTTTTACAATTTGTTTTTTTCCCTATTACCCCCTCTGTATTCTCCCTTATTGTATCTTAATTTATCTTATTTTACTTTATTTTATTTCATATTATTAAACTTTTTTGATGTTCTTCCAAAAATTCCTCACACTGATGAGAACGACAATGCATAAATTTAATTATAATTACTATGATTATAATTTTTTCTTACATATTTGTATTGTCTTTCGAAACGTGCGTATGTATTGAATCCAATTTTGTATTAAATCTAATTTTGATTCAACATATTTTTTCTCCATTTTTATACTTGTTTATGGTATATTTATACATATAACGAAATTTTTCAACTATTATTTTCAAATTCTTATTACTTGTTCTAGCTGATTTTTATGAATATGATGAATTTTTATTAGAAATCAATTTTTCTCTCTTTTTGGATCTCTTAAAAAGTTTGAATTGTTCTTTCTGAACTTATTTTTTCTCATTTACATATAAGTATGTATGTATGTATGTATGTATGTATGTATGTATGTATGTATGTATGTATGAATGTATGTATGTATGTATGTATGTATGTATGTATGTATATATATATAGTTCACAGATGAGATCCAGTGATTCTCCGTATAGAAGACACTTAGTAGTGCTGAAAAGATTCAAACTTAGTCTCCGATGTCTTTACAGGGTATCATTCCACAAGGTAAAGAAAGGCTATAAAAGGGTTCAGGTTGAGCGGGTATAGAGGCAACTATGCAGATAAACAAATTAGACACATCAAATATATTAAATATATTAAATACTTTAAATACAGAATATGTATATATGTATATATGTAAAACAAGAGAAAGCAAACGGTGGAAACTTTCAAATGATGAATTTATATGTATAAATACATCGATATTTATATTTAAAGGTTCAACTAACAAACACCTGAAAGAGAGAAAGGGGTGAGGGAGAGAGGTGTTTGTTAGTTTCTGTGCCCGTTGTGTCTGTGTGTGTCGATGGGTGGACGGGGAGGGACTGTTTTCTCTATGTATGCATGCTTGTATGTTCATTTGCATGTACGCACACGTGTATGTTTCTTTCCAAAGAGATGCATCTACAAACATGGAGACGAAGTGTAATGGAAGTGTTAAACACGCAGACACACACACACACACACACACACACACACACACACACACACACACAAACGTATTGTGAACAACAACGCTGAATGAAGTAAGCCTGCAGGCTAATTCTTACTTTAAGCGTGCACGACTGCTACTGTGTTGCTGAGTTCACACTGCAGCTGACTGCACTCGTCTTGCACTTTATTGAACTAATACACATCTGCCAAACTGTACTCTGTTGCTTTACTGTACTCCGTTGCACTATATTCCTTTATTGTATACTATACGGTAAGTACTTTGTTATGTTGTTGTTTTTTTTAATGAATATGGTGATATACTATACAACAGTATAATGCTGTTACATTCTATTGTACAATACTATGTATACTATACTATATGTTCTATGGTAGTAGTGTATTATTACTGTGACATCATTGTCTCAGTCTTATCTCTACACAGTCAACGTTTTATATCATTTCCATTCTGCCTCTGCACTCTTTCTAACTCCACCGAGGGCGCTCCTAAGCCCGGCTGCAAACGGAAAAGGGTGGTTGCCCTGCTGAGGTAGCCAGAATCAGGAAACTGGGAAAACCAGGCGAGAAAACGTATGGATAGTATCGGACAACGCTTATTCGTTCATGCCACTGAATCCTAGGCAGCCGATGCATCAGCACGGGGGACCCAAGGTGCGATTGGGAAATGGATGACTGGCTGAAGCAACTATCTTCCATATCGATCGCATGCTTGACCAAAGAGCTTCAGACAGCGTCATCACGTTTCAACCAGTGTCCGATCGCCTGGTGGTCCTAAGTACTGAAGTCTCAGCGTCTCGACCTCGAGAATGTTAAGGCAAACACCATTGATCGGAAAGCATGGAATAACATCATTTAGCGGCACTCACAGCAGCATATTGGTTGAGAGGACAGCCCCACTCTGGTCGCCAGCTTGGGATTTTACTTGTTTTTATTTCACTCTTTCTAGAGCCCCTAAACTGTACCCCTTCTGTACCCACACTTTCTCTATATCATCACCATGTCACTAACATTCTATCTCCATATTATTCTTATGCTATCTCGAAACTGTCTCCATACTGTCTTCGTAGAATTTCAACACTGTCTCTATGTTTCCAAGTATAGAATAGTATTGGAGATCCCAATCTCTCATTACACTGTTTCCACAGTACGTACACAGCGCCCCTTCTATATCACCACTAACTCCATACTGCTACCTTGCTATCTAACCTGTCTCCATAATATCTTGACGCTGACTCCAAACCAACTCCATACTGCCTTTGTACAGTCTCATTACTCTAACTATCAATGGTTATAACTGGGGAATCGACGGTACTATCAGCACGTTGTCGCCACACTATTCCCATGTTGCTTGACTCAGTCAGCAGCTGATTGTACAACGCTGTTCTGTTCTGCATTCCGTCACATTCTTTGACTGCATGCACCATTCTCCTACATCATGCTTTACTCGAGCCAACGAGGGAATCTCTACATGATCGCCAGACAATTCTAGTAATAGAAACCATATCCCTGCTAAAAAAATCTTTGTGCTTATTGAGAAAGAATACATTAGGCAGTATGGTCTTGGGTTCCCTTCACGTTGCAAATAGACTAGGTGACCACGGCTGGAAAGACTTTGATCATGCATCTGCTTGACCAAGGTTGATCTGTGTCTAAGCAAGAACAGCAATAATCTGGCTCTGCTAAACTGAACTTTAAATATGGAGTGATGGTTTACTTTCATTTCCTCGTGTTTGCATGGATGAGATAGTGTATATTTTTAGCAATTGTTTTTACTGTTAGGTAAAGTGGACCTCAATATGGTCAACGGACTTTCCAGAAACAGCAATCAAATCTCCCATAAATTCCACTCTACCATCTTTAAAAAAATGTGAAGAAATTAAATAAATCTGAGGAAATACTCTTACAGACCTTAAATGATGTTTTTAAGGGTCAGTGCTTACCGCATTTTCCATGGTATTAATAGGTGAGAGATAATTGTCCTATTCTCCCTAAGATAAGTTCCAGTCTTTCATCTCTAGCTTTCCCAGACGATCTATTAAGACTCTTTACTAGGAAAAATTCAGGTCTTCAAGTTAGTTACTAATCCTAAACAGAGTGTTGGATGCACATCACCATTGGTGAATGTTATGTTGAGATGACTGTTACATTCTTGCAGGATCCTCCTTGCTCACAATAGTTGTGGTTGCTGGTAGAACTGCATGTGCATAGCCTTATTACACGATGGAAACAAAAAACGTAATCTTAAACAGAAGTCATCGATTTGGAACGTATCTCCAGACATCAGAACCATCTCAACCGATTATTTAGAAGCTTTCAAAGAACGTGTGTTGAGACAACTCCTGTCACTCTCGCAATTGGAAATGCAGTGAACCATGATCTGGCCAGCTGGAAAACACTTTTCTCTTTAAATGCTAGAATTAATGTAGAAAAATGTTTCTGGCCTTACTACATAAATTTTTCTCTGAAGTAGTTCTAATTTTCGTTCTCTGAAGGTCCACTATAGCTGCGGTTGATGAGACTTGCAAATGTCAAGTTAGAAGTAAGCGGAGCTTGAATCATCTCAAGTATACCAATTAAAATGGCTAAGAAAAAGTACATCGGCATGTGCAAGGCATGATTTCAAGGAAAGATTTCATGATCACGAATCATTAGCCAGGCACACTCATAAAAGAAGTACACAGAATTATCAAACCACATCAGTAAACTGAGGGGCAAAAACATCGCTTACATCACCAAAAAGTGAGTTCTCGAGCAATCAAAACCAAACGTAACTGGATCAAAGAAATGTAGCTCCTGTATTGCAGAAAGACAGAACATACACCCTGCAAAAGTTGAAAAGCTATATCAACTATTTAAATTCTAGAACTGAGATTTTCACTAGATATATCCACCAAGACAAGTTTATTTCATTCATTTAGAAGATATCTCCTACACCGAGATGACCATATCAAAATTCTCCAGGTCAGATCTCCATTTACTCAATGAACTTGCACACTGAATCTACATCAAATCTCTATAAAGTACACACCTATGAATTATCAACAATTTGGGGCGTATCAGCAAACCACCCTATTAGCTGTCAATAAATTTCGACATTCCAGCCACACACAACACAAACACCTACAATAAGCGTAAACATCTAAGTAAATTCGACACAACATAATATGCTTACAAATTATTTTTCTTCATTTAAAAGAATATTTTAGGTTTCAAAATAAACTAATTGCTGAGCACCTAAGGGAAGAACATTACGTTTTTAAATACTGACTTAACGTTCCTTCCAGGTGAATGAACGATTGACTCCCGAATGATGATTCATTCTTTGCTCAAAAAAATCTCGTACTAGCGGTAGCCATTTTGTGGAAAACACGAAATATTGTCGGAATACGATGGCAGCGGCTTGATATAAGCTAAGCCAGGTATCGTTCTCCTGACATGAAACCTAAGCGTTATGTCGAAAAAAGATACTCTATTGAAGATATTAATAATACTCGACTGTAATGAGTGTTGTATTTTACTGAATCTATCAACAAACATTTAGTTCACACACACACACACACACACACACACACACACACACACACACACACACACACACACACACACACACACACACACACACACACGTACATACACACACACGTGTTTGTATGAATGTATAAATATATGAGGGTGTTTGTGTATATGTAGACGAGACGGTGCTTATATTTGGATGCATGCACGCATGCCTACCGCATAACTCGAGGCCAGTTTAAATCACAAGCTTGCGTGTGCATTTGTTAGTCTCTGAATGTGATTCTTCGTGTTTGTATATATAATAGTATGTGTTCGTATAAGTACGCATTTGTGCGTGTGTATGTGTGTGCGTGTGTGTGCGTGTGTACTTTTATGTGTATTTTATGTATTTGTGTATATACGCATAAATGTATGCTTTGTGTTATCTGAGGTTATCCGAAAGTCTTTACATCACTTACCTTTGTTCAATGTTGCATGAAAGAAGCTGTGATGTACTAGCTATCAACTTGCTCCTTCCCCCCCCTCTCTCTCTCTCTCTATCTATCTATCTATCTATCTCGTTCCTCCTCACTTTCTCTCAAACTTTCTCCGTTTATGTGTTTCTCGTTTTCTCTGCCACACTTCCATTATCTCTTCAATATATCTGTATTTAGGTTTGTCTGCTTGTCTGTGTCTGTCCGTCTGTCTATGTGCGTATGTATGTATGTATGTATGTATGCATGTATGTATGTATGCATGTATGTATATATACGCTTATACATCTATATATACATTTACAATCTATCTATCTATCTATCTATCTATCTATCTATCTATCTATCTATTTATCTATCTATCTATCTATCTATCTATCTATCTATCTATCTACCTACCTACCTACCTACCTACCTATCTATCTATCTATCTATCTATCTATCTATCTATCTATCTGTCTGTCTGTCTGTCTGTCTGTCTCTGTCTATCTGTCTCTCTCTCTCTCTCTCTCTCTCTATATATATATATATATATATATATATGTCTCTGTGTGTGTGTGTATGTGTGCATGTGCGTGTGTATGTATATATGTATATGATATATACCCATATGCACACACACGCACACACACACACACACTCACACACAAACATACACATACACATACACACACAAACACACCCACACACACGCACACACATAGACACAGACATATACAGACACACAACACACACACGTATAATGTTCACTCGCCACTAAAACCAGACATGATATCTGGCGTGATAGAAACTAAGTTATACAATCTAACATCCTTTCTACTTTCTCCGTCTCTCTTTCTTTCGGTATTCAATTCCCTTGGCCCCACCGTACACTCACTGTCTCCTTCTTCACTACCCTTACTACCACTACAACTCCCTCACTACCCGCAGTTGTATTTGATCTCAGTAAGTGATGCAGTTCAACTTGGCTAGTCAAAGGCAGCGTCTACTTTTATACATGCCAACTACTGTACATTATAAGTATTATGTAGGTACATGTGTGTGTGTGTGTGTGTGTGTGTGTGTGTGTGTGTGTGTGATGGGGGACAAACACAGACACAAAGACACACCCATACATACCTACATACATACATACATACATACACAACGGGCTTTCTGCTTCCGTCAAACAAATCCATTCACAAGGCTTTGGTCGGCCCGAAGCTATAGTAGAATAGAAGACATTTGCCCAAGTGGGTCTGAATCCAGAGTGGGACTGAATCCAGAACCATGTACTTGGGAAGTGTGTGTGTATGTGTATCTAAAACTCTTTTTTCCCCTTTTTATATATATATGTATATGTGTATGAACATGTGTATGTATATATACATACATAGATGTATGTATCTATGTATGGATGGATGGATGGATGGATGGATGGATGGATGGATGGATGTTCTTTTATTCTTTCATGCGTTTCGGCACAAAGGCTGTGGCCATGCTGTGACATCGCCAGTGTTAATACCTTTTCAGAAGCCATTCTTATGTGAATTACTTTTTGTGAAGGTATGAGTTCGATTTTACTGCCTTCTCGCCGTGATATAGGCTCATCTGGGACCTTGGACGGCGGGAGGTCGCGTCGTTTCTTGAAAACATTTATCACTATTTCATGTAGAACCCAGATGGTATTGAATAGTCGTGGGCCCTTGATTACCAAACTATTGCAATACATAGTTCTCACTCTAGACGGGACAGCTGGGATCTTGAGGACAGTGCAGTGTCGTCTAGTTCGGGGGCTGGTAAAGCTCTCGGTGCCAAAGTTTGGTGCCAACTCCTTCAGGATTTTCCATATGTATATCACTGCATATCTCTCCTGTCTACTCCAGGGAGTAGAGTCGTAGCTCTTTGAGTCTCTCCCTGTAGCTCAGCTGTTCCATTGATGCAAGCTTCCTTGTGTGGCACAGCTGAACTGCCTCAAGTTCCGCCATTAATCTGACACTGTGGGGTGACCACAGTTGAGAGAAGTAGTCTAGACGGTTAAGGACAAATATCCTTCATAGAACCAGCAGAGTTACCTGGTCCCTTGTTCTGAAAGTTCTCAGAATCCATCTAGCTTTTGCTTGCACATTTGCTTACACATTGTCAACATCTTGGTGATGTGCACGTGAAACGAGACGTTGTTGTTCATATCAATCCCCAGATCACGC
Source organism: Octopus bimaculoides (assembly GCF_046866305.1). Taxonomy (NCBI): domain Eukaryota; kingdom Metazoa; phylum Mollusca; class Cephalopoda; order Octopoda; family Octopodidae; genus Octopus; species Octopus bimaculoides. Next base: position 99,985,161 of record NC_142932.1, on the reverse strand, counting down.
ATTGTACTTGACTCCGATAATGGCGCTCCTTTTAGTTCAAAATATCGTTATTGTGGCATGTTAGCACAAGCTGGCTGATAGTAGAGGGCTTGGAATTTCCCTGCGTTAAATTGTATGTTGTTATCTTCAGAACATATTTATGTGCTGTCTTGCTCTTTCTGTAGAAGATTAGCATCGGAAGGTTCCTTGACTGCTTGTGCTACTTTTGCGTCGTCGGCATAACTAGCAAGTGTGGCTGTCTGGGTAACTGATGGTATGTCCGAAAGAGCCACTACAAATAGCAGCGGGCCCAAGACAATTCCCTTAGGCACTCCACTCCCTCTTAGTATCTCCTCGGAGAGGGCCCAATTGACTTTCACATCCTGGGTTCTGTCTTTCAAGAAGTCATGTAACCATTCTTCCAGTTTCCCGACTATGTCGAGTCTCTGTAAGCTTCTGCCATATCATCCCATGATCAACCTTATCAGCCTGTATATATATATATATATATATATAAGGGATATTTTCTGTTATAAAAATACTCTCTCTCTCTCTCTCCCACCATGTGTGTGTGTGTGTGTGTGTGTGTGTGTGTGTGTGTGTGCGTGTGAC